>NC_043963.1:14609118-14909118 GCF_902148855.1 Sphaeramia orbicularis | reverse complement strand
AGGAGCCAGAGTTATGACAGCTTTGAAATTTACATGAGTTTTTGTTATTTAGCTTTTTAGTCTGGTGTTGGATTTGTTTTTAGTTTGGCTTAGAGGGACTGAATAGTTTCATTTGATTTATTATATTTTATTTTATTTTTTTGTTTATTTCCAATTTTTTTTAATTTAATTTTTAATTGTATGGCTTTTTATGTATTTTTTTTGTCTATTCTTGAATTCTTTTATTTGGGTTTTATTTATTCTTCTGTAAAGCACTGCTTTCTTTTTTTGTACAGTTCTATGATTTTTAATCTATTCTGTATTTTATTCTTTTAAGTTTTATTTATTCTTCTGCACAGCACTTTGGTCCACTGCGGTTGTTTTAAAGTGCTTTACAAATAAAGTTGGATGAGATTTTTTTTTTTTTTTTCAGATTTTTATTTAGAAATATTGAGAAAAATTCAACATACATTTAAATTACATTGTGGTCATGTAACAAGTATGTGACCAATGACCAATCTTTCCATTCTCAACATTTCAGTTTTTCTTTTTTTGTTGTTGTTAATAAACAAAACAATTGAACAGTGAACAATGGATGCATTGTTACATAAAGAAAACACACACGAAAGACCAAGAGACTTTGACTTCCTCTCTCTAAAGAAAAAAAGAAAAAGAAATAAATAAATAAAATTTGAAAAGTGGAATTAATTAATTACGCAAAAAACAAGATAATTCCAGATACATTGTCATTATATATGTCGTTTCTTGTACATTTAGGGTTCCAACCGATTGTGTTCGGTAACTGCAAACAAAAAATATCCACTTTGACCATAGATTTGAAAGTTTGTTCATGTGTAATCGAAGGGAGAAGGTTAGTCTTTCCATCTGGTAAATTTCATTCACAATATCTACCCATTTTTCCAGATTAGGTGGTGCAGGTTGGAGCCAGTGCCTGGTCACAGCCTTTTTGCCAGCAGTTATTAAAATTCTATACAAGTAGGCATTGTTCACTAAATATTCAGTTTTTCCCATAATTAAGGTGGCAAAAAGTTGGATTGGATTTTTATCAGTATCAGTATAATACAATCCAATCTCCTCAGGTTGAGAAGCAAGAAAAGAAGCAAAAGAAAAAAAAAAAAAAAACAGCACGTGCTTGTGTTAGAATATGTTTAGGTCCCTTAATAGACACATTTGTCCCTGAATATCAGCCATTTTCCCGTGTTTATCCTAAAGAGATTTTCTTTCAACTTTAGTTTATATGTAAGACGTTCCATGACGAGTATATCATCTATGATTGAAAGCCATTATTTGTAAGACAGAGCATCAGTCTTAAGTCAGTTCATTTTGATTTGGTTTTAGTGTTAGTTTTGTGTGTATTATGAGTAAATACTATAAACTGTGTATAAATACATAGACATAGGAACTGTGACACCATCCATGGGTTCTGAACTGCTGTTTTGAGGCTGATTTGATGATTTTTGCAATTTGGCCATCGCCATGTGGGTTTTTGTGGAGCTGGAAGTGACCGTATTTGGACCAAATGACAGAATATTAAAAGTCTTTGTAGAAAAAGGCCTTGCAGTACTTTTAACTCTCAAACAAAGGCGAATCGTAACAAGGATTTATACTTATCAAGATCATTTCCACTTAGTAAACAGACCAATTTAGAAATAAAGGCCTGCCTCTAATAGAAAGATCCTCCAAATAAAGACATGTTACCTGAGCTGATATTTGTGGAAATACTTCTAATGCAGTACTTTTTTTTTTTTTTAATATTTTTTTAAATTTGTTTTGTCAGCTGACAATACAACACTGAAACTAGGGGTCACTGGTTGAACACAAAATATTTAAATGACAGACAATAGTAATTATGCATTGTTTTGTTTATAGTCCAGCCATTTTCTCCAGCGCTTTATGAAGATATGTTCCTTGAGCCATAGGTAATAAGTCAATCTTTCCATAGAGTAGATTTCCTCTATTATAGCCACTGATCCTTACAGGGTGCATCCGTTTAGAGCCAGTTCCTTGTAATGGCCTTTTTGGAAGCAATTATAAGAATTTTGAAGAGGTATTTTCTAATGCAGTACTTTTAACACCTCAAACAGAGGTGTCGTACTAAACAGGAGCATTTCTATTAATTTAACACAGGAAACTACAAATAAAGACCTGTCTCTAATACATATCAAATTTCATTCAATTGCACATGAGGACCGTGGGTTTGGGGAGGGGGCTGTTCAATTCTGTTTATCTGTGTTCTAGGTTCAAATGTAAAAAAAAAAAAAAAAAGAAAAAAGATAAGAACCTGTACTCTTGTATAACATAATTCTAGACCTGCTTTTCACACAAAGTTTATGATAAATGAATAAATAAATAAAGATCTGTCTCTAATACAAATATCTATCAAATAAAGGTCTGGTACCTACTTCAGTATAGCCAATATTTAATGAAATACTCGTACTGTGGTACTTTTAACATCTCCAACAGAGCAGATTAAAATTAAGTTTCATATTGGACAGCGGTGGAACAATGAAATCCTCAGGAGTTGAGCTAATGCTACATGCTAGTGTACTGACTCAAAATATAAAATAAAGGGTTCAAATAAAATAAATAAGACCAGAATGAAAAGTTTCAAACTAAAAACTTTACGATACTTCTGCTTTGATTTCATTTTGTAGCTGAGATCTTTGCCTTACAGCGATATAACAAAGGCCTTGTAGACTAATGTCAGCCAATTAGATAACATTTCACAAATATTCATGATTTATTTAACATTTATTTAGGTGATTAAATTTGTCCTCATTCAAAGATACTGAAATGAAGGCCCTAAGATTATTACTTATTGTATTTTAATAATATTAAAGCTGCAGGAGCTGATATCCCAGTCTATTACGAGTCTACTCCTTCCTTCTGCAGCTCTCTCCTCTTAGTCCGAATAAAAAGCCTCAATATAAATACAGATTAACCTAACATTGCTTCATGCTGTTGTGGAAAAGTGGAGCCATGTAATTCTAGTGCAGGAGAATCATGTCCAGGTCATGTTTGACAGAATCAGAACTGTCAATCACATATTTAACCCTCCTACTTATGTAAAAAGTCTGTAACTAGACAAAATATGGTGTAAAAGGATAAATTTTCTACAACATGAAAACACAAGGAAGGAATAGATGCATAAGTTTCATATTCTTTTAAAGAACTTTTACAATATGTTGACAAATAATTGTGGAATTTTTGCCCAGTGATGCTAAAAAACAAAGTTAAACACTGCAGCTTTAATGATGATATTTATTAAGACTTCTTTGTTTTCTTCATACAAAAGGTGAAAAAGGAACATCGGTAGTTAGTGTTAACTATTGGCAAAATTGTAATTTTAATCAGTATACAGCTCTAATCATGAAGAAAGTCTGTCAGAGCTGAAAACATCCAATCTGATTTACAAAACCACTGTTTATTATACACAATGAACCATTAACATTGGGGTTAATTAAGAACATAACTGATTATACCTCCAATTCTACTCTGATTTAGTTCAGTTTTTATTGCTATTCATATAGTTTCATTTATTGTTTTTCTATCAGTTAATAAAATCTTTTTTCTTAACTATACTAACTCTGGTTTAAAAGTGCACTGCAGAGATTACATAATGTCTCTCTGATCAAACTGCCTGTTAGATATTGAGATATAAAACAAAAAAAGAATGAAACGTTTCTAACAACTACAAAAACAACCGGTGCCTCAGAGTTGTTCTGAGAACTGGAAATTAGTGCACTGATGACATCCTGCAATTAATGTAATACATTATGAACGAGCAGGCGCCACTATAGATCTGTGCAGGATTGCATTTATGGACTAAAATATCTCATCAGCATTTAGGAGTTTTCTTTAAAGAGATTGGGACTGAGCATTCCAGAGACATTCGCTTGAAATGGAGAGGCACCTTTCAAAACAAGTCAATATTCAGCACAGAAGAAAGAGGTCCTAATTAGATTCATTTGCCTCTTGGATCAATGTTTTCCTAGGGATGTGAGTTATAAAGTCAGAGTGGAGCATAAATAATCAAAAACAAATAAAGATGTGTGTTTGGAGAAATATGGCTGATAGTGCTCATAAAATCTCGGCCCTGCGTGCAAAAGCAGAGAATGAATATTTAAAGATGGGAAGGAAAGAAAATAGCTCAGGTAGGAGAAAAAAAAAAAAAAAAAGCCAGTTTCTAAAAAGGTCTGACCTTGGCCGGCAGAGTGGAGGAATCCTTTAGAGGGTACCTTGGCCATACTTAGTGAAAAGTAGATAATTTGTTAATGTCACGCACTTGTTGGAAATGGCAGATAAATGGATTTCAGCCATTATTTTCCAGCCTAAGTGAAGTGAAGGAGGAAACGTTGCGGAGAGGACAAACCCAGTTATGACTGATAAGTGTCTAAAAGCTAATGAAGGCTGGCTAGGCCAAGGTCAATGGCTGCTAGTGAGATGCTATGTGCTGCTCCGTTGTCCTGCCGCTTAAATATAGAGGAAATATACATTGAGCTTTTAACACCTTGAAACATAGGAGAGACTGGTATATGAAATATGGGCATGTAATGGCTTTTTAATGACGGCCTCCCAGCCCACTATTCTGGCCTGAGATTGGAAATCGGAGGTGAACCTTGATATCACTGCGCTAAGTGCTTGTAATGCACCGTAACTTCTGGCCATCCTGTTGAGTGAGACAGTTCAGGCCATGAGATAAATGCCCCTGTACTGGACAGGGCCTGTACTGGCAGGAGGACGCTGCACTCCCTGTGATCCTCCGAGAGTTAGTCTGCAGGTCAAAACGGTACGATCAGAGGAAGCAGTGATTAGAGGAGCTGTAGGTCACAGGGGGAACGGCTTTGCAGGCAAAACAGGGTTTTAGCTGAAATGAGACAAAGGCTGATAATACTCATGTGTTTACTTGTTATATATAGATATTTGTAATTGAAGTCTGGTTAATTTTGTCATTTATTGTTGTTAAAATGATCATTCAGAATGTAAGAAATGTAATAAATTAATGAAAATGTATGTAATATGGCACAGTTGTCAAACATGTGGCCCGGGGGCCAAATCCGGCCCGCCTAAGGTTCCAGTCTGGCCCGTAGGATGGATTTGTGAAATACAAAAAATTACACTGAAGATATTAACAATCGAGGATGTCAAAATCATTTTAATTCAGATTCCACATATAGACCAATTAGATATCAAGTGGGTCAGACCAGTAAAATACTATCGTATTAAACCTATAAATAATGAAAACAGAAAACAAAACAACATTAAAAAAAATGTGAAAAACCTGAAATGTCTTAAGTAAATGCAATTTTACCAATATTTTGCCCGTTATTAAATGTTTTGTGTATTTGTAAGTTGTATTGCACATGTGTAAATGATAAACTGATAATCTGAGGCAGAATATTGTTAAAATTGCAGTTGTTTTTCTTAAGACGCTTCCAGTCGTTCATGTTATTTTGATTTTTATAGATGTTAACATTATCACAATTTAATTTTACTTTTTTCTCTGTTATTATTGTACTGGTTCGGCCCACTTGAGATCATATTGGGCTGAATTTGGCCCCTGAACTAAAATGAGTTTGACACCCCTGTAATATGGTATTTTTTAAGTCTATGAATCTGCAAATAATGACTGAATCTATTGTAAATACAGTCACGAAAAAAATTATTAGATCATCAAAAGTCCTAAAAACAATGGTTCTATAAATGTTGAAAAGCTTTATAAATAAAGTAAAAAAAACAAAAAAAAAAACATACAAAATAATTATTAAAATAAGTGTATCCTTCCAACAACAACATTTATGGGTAGTCCAATATAATGTCTGAGTCAAAAGTTTGGAGCAAAATATGTTAAATAGTAGGCAATCACAGTTACATTCTTAAAATCAATAAATTACTTGAAATCATTTTTCTGCCTCATCCCCACTGAGGCATCACAAATTTCCCATAAGCCCCTGCAAAAATTGTATCTGAGCTGGATACGCACATGCTTTCACCCACATATCAAGACCAATGGATTTTGACAATTTTTGGTTGGTAAGAGGTGTTTGCAGGGTGGCATGGGAGGACAGTACATGGGAATCCTCATAGAGTCGTGGAAAAAATTCTTTGACCATCAAGTCATCAAAAACAATGGTTATGCAATCAAGTACTAACTCCTGTGTGTATCATGTGACTAAAACAGTCAGAAAAGAAAACATGGAATGCCTAAAAGCACTGTTTTTGTCAGTACAATGCCATAGCTATTGATGTAAGAACTGAAATGATTTTGTTTATTATCAAGAAAACATGGAAAATGGATAGATATCAGCTCTGAAATTAAACTATTATGAGCTATTTTTGTTATCATTATATTTGTTCAAACAAATGTACCTTTAGTTGTACCAGGCATTAAAATGAACAAGAAATTGAAGAAAACAAGGGTGGTCTAATAATTTTAAAATGTTTAAAATGTTTTCATCAGTATTAAGAAACTTAACATCATTTTATTCATTGTAAAATTTTGTTTCATTTGGATGACTGTGACACCGGGGTGGATTTGTGCTCCTGTCCCATTCCACTCCCATGAAAAACACTCTAGTCCAATGACAAAAAAAAAAAATACTTCTGTCTGGTTCTGATCCCAGAAAAATAACTCCTGTTCCATCCCGTTTCCATCATTGTTTTTTGTGTTCTAATATTTAATAGAAGGAAAGGGCTTTAGGCAATAGGGTGACTTTCTGGCCCATTTGACAAATTACATTTTGTAAAAGAGGCAAATTTCATTATTTATTTTTAAGATTTTCCTCAAATAACAGACATTCTTGCTCCTATAAGCTTATGTTAATATTTAACTCACCATTAGATGAGTCAACTCATCTGTATAATGTTAACATTTAATATGAGCTAATATTATGCACTAGTTTTTTAATGGAATGAAGTAACAATCATGAATATTCATTGCTGTATATTGTAATATGTATATTTCACATGTAAACTTATTTATTTTCTAATGTAGATCACAGAGATTTTCACTTTTTTTTAATAACTCTTTTTTTTTTTTTTTTTTTTTAAATTAGAACAATGACAATATAAAAAAAGTCAGATACAGTATCCAATATATGTGATGTCAGAACAAGAACACTACACCTGCACTTACATGTACACACACACACATAAAAAAATAATTATAATAATAAAAAAACTTTACATTATCTTTTAGTGAAAATTTTATTTTCTCAGATTTTCATTTTTACACTCTTTTTTGGTAAAAACAATAGTTCTATGATTCTGTGTTACATCACAACATCATCAAACTATTGTTTTGATTAAGAAACTCATAGTGGTCAGATGAAAAAAATAAATTTACATTAACTTAGTGACTCCAGATGCATTTTTATTCAGGTAAAGTCCAGGAATGAGAGATCTTTTTTTTTTTTTTTTTTAACAAAGCAAAACAAAAACTAAATCATGAACTGTGTAAGAAAAACACACTTATTATTGCTCCTCTCTGAATGAAAAATATTTGTGTATCTATTGGAGACAAACAAACTCACAAAGACATTATATTTGGGCGTTTGTGTGACTTAATTAATTGTTATTCTGTTGTCTTAAATGGACACCCTCATTGTTAGGAAGCACAGAAACATACACATAAACATACAGAATATCAAAGTGTAGATTTGGACAGATTTACACTGAGTCATGAGCGACATTTTTCATTCTATTGTTGTGAGTGGAGACTCTGTTGCCACTGCTTTCTAGAATTTGGGCCTAAGATGACCCTTGGCTGGACTCTCAGTTTTGACTCCCATAATCCAATCAGTTGAGTGAATAATTACAAAATAATAACACCGGTGCAACATCATCTTGGCTCCATCTTGTAGAGTGGCTTCCCTTCCGCCACTTGTGTGCTTAATGTCCTCTAAAGACCCATATTACACCCCAATTAGATGGCACTCTTGTTTCCTTACATCAAGGGCTTGACTCTACTGGCTTGTCACCCTCCCTTGGCCTAATCAATTTCATTACTCCAGTTACAGCCCCAGCCCCGGGAAAGCTGTGCCCTTAAACTTCAGCTCCTGCTTCAATCGATCAATAGCCCGCGTCCCTGCCAAGGTTCCATTTAAAGTTCATTTATTTCAAGCCATCATATAAAACAAGACAGAGCATCGATGCAGCCCCACTTTGTTTTATTTGACTGAGGATTTCCACCATGACACTCAAATCCACTCCGGTTTACTCCTAAAGCTGTTCTGGGAACAGGCACCAGGAAGGATCACAACATGACAGATTATTTACTTCCTCTGCACATGTAGACTGTGTGTTTTAATACAGAAAAGACATCATTTATTTCCCATAAATGACATAACACCTGAATTAGTCCTCCGGTGGTGGATATTTATAAAAGACTGAACATAAAAACGCAGCATTTTTTTTGGTTTTTGTTTCATATTTTTATTAACGTGTATACAAGAGGAACAAAAGCACTTACAAATACCAGAGCACACTGATGTCAGTATTAAACATGTTTGTACACACCATTAGATTTAGATTTGCATATTTTTAAGAACAAGTTACAATTAAAAAAAATAAAACCTGATAGAACATACAATGAAAATAATACTTAAACACAGTCTGTATAGTAAAAAAAAAAAAAAAAAAAAAAGAGAAAAAGGGAGGGGATTACATTGTCGCAAAAAAAAAAAAAAAAAAAATCATAAATGGTTGCCATTTATTGTAGAATTTGTTCAAGTTTCCCCATTTTGAATATCTAATTTTCTGTACTTTTAAAAAAGACACAACTTCTTTAATCCATTGCATGTTGGAAAGAGCTGCTGGAAATGTGTAGAAATATACAAGAATATGATGCATTTACAAGACTTAACCCTTAAACACCTACGAATATTTTTGTGTCAACCTCCAAATTTTACATTTTTCAGTGAAAATCAGGTATTTTCAGGTATTTAATTGACTGATCCTGTCAGTGTTCATAAAAGGTCAGAGTACATTCAAAGGTTATTATATCAAAACAGAGAAAACTGTAGAAAAGTGTATTTTTCAGCAAAATACAGTGTTCTGCAAGTCTTCAATGATCATAAGGGTTGCTGTTTGTGCAACATTATTACCATACATGTCCATTTTTCAGTTTATGTAGTAATATACAGTCGCGAAAAAAATTATTAAACCATCAAAAGTCATCAAAAACAATGGTTATGCAATCAAGTATTAACTCCTGTGTGTATCATGTGACTAAAACAGACAGAAAAGAAAAGATGGAATGCCTAAAAGCACTGTTTTTGTCAGTACAATGCCATAGATATTGATGGAAGAACTGAAGTGATTTTGGTTATTATCAAGAAAACCATGGAAACTGGATAGATATCAGCTCTGGAATTAAACTCTTATGAGCTATTTTTGTTGTTATCATTATATTTGTCCAAACAAATGTACCTTTAGTTGTACCAGGCATTAAAATGAACAAGAAACTGAAGGAAACAAGAGGTGGTTAATAAGTCTTTCCACTCTTTTTACATTTTTAATCTATTCTTGTATTTTATTCTTTTATTTAGGTTTTATCTATTCTTCTATATTTTTATTTATTCTTTTTTTTTTTTTTAAATTCTTTTATTTTACTTTTTACAGTTGTTCTATGTCTTTTAATCTATTCTTGTATGTTACTCTGTTATTTTTGTTTTTATTTATTCGTCTGTACCGCACTTTGGTCCATTGTAGTTGTTTTAACCCTTTCATGCATACTGGTCACTACAGTGGACAGCTATTCTACAGCCGTTCTCTTGTATATTCATGGATTTTGTTTTTTGTTTTTTTGTTTTGTTAACACATATCTTTATTAAAGTTTTAAGACACTACATGTCTTTTCTGACATGATTTGGTAACCTTGTGTAGATCTCCCCTGAGCATAAACCCCCAGAATCACAAGCCCCCCCCCCCCCCCCCCCCCCTCACAGTTTTCACACAATTTATCAGTAAATACATGTCCTTTGCTTCAAAAATTAAACACATGGTGTCCAGCTGGTTATTATTATTATTATTATTATTATTATTATTATTATTATTATTGTTGTTGTTGTTATTGTTGTTGTTGTTATAGTTTTTTATTTATTTTTTTATTATTATTTATTTTATCTATTTATTTATTTTTTATTTTTCTTTGTAAGAAATTTTTCAATCACGTTGTTTCTTTCATGTTTAAAGAGAAATGAAAACACTAAGGGAAAAAAAATCTTGATTAAGGTTCTCATAATTCGTGCATGAAAGGGTTAAAGTGCTTTACAAATAAAGTTGGATTGGATTGGGCTGTATGTGCAGCTGGAATATACGGCAAATATCTAAATAGTGCTGACAACAAAAATGCATTTCAGGAAAAAAATCTGAACATTTTAGAAGCCACATGGGATCATCTGGACATAGAAAAGGATAAAAGACCATGAAAGCCTCTGGGATATTCTGAAAGTGTGTAATATAACACAAGATTATTTAAGAAAACATCCAGACAGTCGACCCAAGAGAGCTGAGGATTTACTGAATCCATGTGGAGGTCACACTGAATACTGACTTTACCTGCAGAAGCGGTTCAGTTCTGTTTATTTGTGTGTGTGTTTCAATACTGTGCACATCCTGCATATTTCTTGTTAGAAATAAAGACACACATCTATTGCAGCCCTGCAGAAACAACAAAGCTTATGCACAGCACTGCATATCGTTAACTTAACATTAAAGCACGCATCGACAACCCCTGTCATTTGTCAAACTATATGGGTTTTACTGGTGAATCAATGTTGCAGAGACTGATGGTGTTTCCATGTTCATCTAATGCCACTGAAAATACATTTTACCTGAATTGCTTCAATGTATTGATAAAAAAAAGTAGGTCAAAAGTTATTAAACGTTTTATATCAGCTGATGCTTTTTGTCGTTGGTGGATGTTTTGGTTGTGTGAGTGTTATAACAGTTTAACCCTTTATAGGGCACTCATAGAAATCCTACTATAATGGACGTTCTGTGTCTGGCACATGTTTGTCCGACGTGTGTCCCGTTGTCCGACGCGTGTCCCAGTGTTGCAGCACGGGAGGGCGTACGGGTGCAATGCTGCTGTTGCACCATGGGAGGGTGTGATTGTACAATGGCACCACGGGTACAATGCCGCTAGTACTCCTAAATTCAGAATTTCAACCTTAGTGTGTTATTGGAGGACATAACAAGACTTTATTACTTTTGTGAAAATTTTCAAAATTTTGTGTTGTTATGTACAAAATCAAGGTCAATGAAGTTACCATATTTGGTTCCTTACGCATAAGTGGCAAAAACAAAAAGTATATACAAAAAATACAAGAAAAGCACTTGTAAGATGAAAGGAACATGTATTTTAGAACATTAGACCAACATAAGTGCAGATCCAGACCCCTGTCCACATCCACATTATCCTTTTGAACATCATTCCTTACATTAGTACCATTACTTCATGGTACCTAACAAAGCAGGGACACTCACTGTTAATGCAGAGGTGGACTTTACAGACCCTGTAGACCACATCGGACCTGAGATTGTTGCCTCAGTGTAACTGTTGCTTTCACTGTCTTATAAAGTATGCAGAAATTACCAAAAATAGTCACTTGCCCAATAAAGGGTTAAAGCTATTTTCTTAAAAACATATAACTCGTCAAATGTTCACAACTTTCACCCAATAATTACGCTCTGAAAATTTCACAGAAAACTATATGGCTTACGCACATTTCCATCTTCACAGTTCCGTGTGGATTCTGCAAGTGTCCGGTGTGTGTTTGTCCAACATGTGTCCCGATGTTGCAGCACAGGAGGGCATACGGGTGCAATGCCACTGTTGCACCACGGGAGGACGCTATCATACAATGGCACCACGGGTACAATGCCGCTAGTACTCCTAAATTCAGAATTTCAACCTTTGTGTGTTATTGGAGGACATAAAAAGACTTTATTACTTTTGTGAAAATTTTCAAAATTTTGTGTTGTTATGTACAAAATCAAGGTCAATGAAGTTACCATATTTGGTTCCTTACTCATAAGTGGCAAAAACAAAAAGTATATACAAAAAATACAAGAAAAACACATGCAAAAACAAAGCAGGTCCACTCACTGTTCATGCAGAGGTGGACTTTACAGACCCTGCAGACCACATTGGACCTGAGATTGTTGCCTCACTGTAACGGTTTGCTTTCGCTGTCTTATAAAGTATGCAGAAATTATCAAAAATAGTCACTTGCCCAATAAAGGGTTAAAGCTTCTTTCTTAAAAACATATAACTCGTCAAATGTTCACAACTTTCACCCAATAATTACGCTCTGAAAATTTCACAGAAAACTACATGGCTTCCGCACATTTCCATCTTCACAGTTCCCTGTGGATTCTGCAAGTGTAACATCCTATATTATCACCAGTTAATTAATTTCAATGATTAATGAAATATTGCGAGGTCTGTCTCTCCCATTACGTACTTTATTTGTGAAGTCTATAGAGATGCTAAGCTTTGGTGCACAATTATATACAGAATTAAGGCCCTTAAATATTCATAAGGGTTATATAGAAGATGATCATGATTGTGAAAGCCTGCATCTTCTGCTTTTCATTAACCAGACAACTTCATTATCATTCACAGCTTGACAAATCAGTGGCATGGTTTTGGAAATCTAATGAAGATAATTTGCTTTGGATCTTGTGAATGAGGTCCCAATTTACATGAAAGTGGCCCCCAACGTTGATTGAAGTGCTGTGTTTTACTTATTTTAGCGCTAGTGTAGAAACGGGCCGACGCAATTTACAGCTTAATGTATAGAAATGTGATTCAGTTCTGCTCACACGTAGACTTTAAACTCCAAGCGCATTTGAAGGCAGGTGTGGGGATAAAACTTAAGAAGTGACTCTGCAGAGTTCTGTGCCGCTGGTGAGTCAAAGCTGTGTGGTCAACGTCGCAACACACTCAGACGTTCAGTCATAGATGCATGAGGGTGACGACTCAACCTGTCAGAAGGCATTTTCATTCAGTGTTTTACATCCCTAACTCCAACTAGTCACAGCTCCACAACAATATTTATTAAAACTTAACCCTTAAAGACCCAGAATTATTTTGTGAAAATTAATTTTTCTCTACATTCAAGCAATTTATCATGATTTGTCATAGTATTATTCTCTGCATATTGCATTTTCAGTGAAAATCAGGTATATTTCGTATATTTAATATATTCATTACATAGATGTACATAAGGCCATTATGTCAAAACAGAGAAAATGAAGAAAAAGCGGCTAAATATATCATTAACTGAACAAAAAAAACAAGCATCTCCATGAATTTTTCTCAACTTTTAACCTTTCCTTAGTGATGTATCACCATTCATTACAATATTATCCTCTGCAATTTGCAGTGTTTATTATTAAGCAGATTTTTTTCTGTGTTTAATTCACTGACCATTGAGTTTCAGAAATTCTTCAGTAACTTGAAGGTTACTATAACAAAACAAGCAAAAACACAATGTGTCCGCACTTGAAAACGTCCTTCATCCTTCGTCCTTCAGTTCATGCCAAAGTTTTACACATATGGACGGACAGACGGACGGACGGATGACGAAGTGATGACAATACCCTCCAGCGAGAGCCAAGGGTAAAAATGACGTTCTCAGCAATATATATCATTAACTGAACATTAAAACATGCCACTGTCATTTGTCAAACCACATGGGTTTTATCGTTGAATCAATGTTGTAGAAGATGATGGTGTTTCCATGTTCATTACGGAGCCTCTGAACGTCCAAATGGGTCACATCTGATGCTGCTGAAAAGCTGAGAAACTGAATTTTCTCTGAATTATTTGCATGTATTGTTAGGATTAGTGGTTCTAAACTTATTAAACATTTTATATATTAGTAGATGCTTTTGGTCACTGGTAACTATTTGAGGGTTAAAAGACTCAGAAATAAATGAAAAAGAGAAGCCACAGTTAATTTAGATGTGGGAACACAGTGTTAAACATATTTGATGATGATGATGATGATGATGATGAACTTTATTTTGAACATAAGTAGGAACAAAATAAAAAGGTGAATAAAAGTCAAAGAGAACACATTTAAACAACACATTATCAAAGGCAACAGGCCAACCAAAAAAAGGACACAATGTACATCGACTCCATTGTGGCTCCTCAACAATGCTTTATGTCCGAAACTTATATTGTCCTACCCAAAAATTTAAATGACTAATATATACAATTCATAAAAAAGAACAGGTCAGCACTAAGTTACTGGAAAAGAGCTCAAGTTGTGATATACCGTAGAAAACAGAAGAACACGAAACAATACAGCTGTATTTATTACTTTAAACACTTCTATTACCAACTGCAGCTTCTCATCCTTATATTTCTTTAAAAATTTTAGCTATAAAAGCCAAGCGGCCTTTGTGTGCATGTGTGTGTGTACGTGTGCATGCGTGTGTGTCCGGGGATTCACACAAATTTCAGAAAAAGCTGACTGCTGCAGTTTGGCATACTTATGTATTTTTGGTGAAGGAACAGACTAGCGAAAACAACAAGTTGATAGGACCAACATTTTGGGAGATATTAGTAATTTTGGAATACAATAGCCTTACAATCACGTTGCTATGGCCGGAACACTTTGGCGGTGACTGCTGGACAAATCCGGTACAACATACACAAATACACAACAACATAAAAACTACCACATCTACAGTTGTGGAAAAAATTATTAGACCACTCTCGTTTTCTTCAATTTCTTGTTCATTTTAATGCCTGGTACAACTAAAGGTACATTTGTTTGGACAAATAGAATGATAACAACAAAAATAGCTCATAGTAGTTTAATTTCAGAGCTGATATCTATCCATTTTCCATGGTTTTCTTGATAATAACCAAAATCACTTCAGTTCTTACATCAACAGCTATGGCATTGTACTGATAAAACAGTGCTTTTAGGCATTCCATGTTTTCTTTTCTGTCTTTCTTCTTTCTTTTAGTCACATGATACACACAGGAGTTAGTACTTGATTGCATAACCACTGTTTTTGAGGACTTTTGATGGTCTAATAATTTTTTTTCGTGACTGTAAAACCCATGGATCCCCACAGGTCAATGCACTGGTTTTATATATTCCTTTAAACAGAATAAAAGTCCTGAAATATTTTGGATCACCTCAGCTTTATATGAACTGATAACTGCAGATAAAAGTGTGACTAAATGTGACATTCACACAGTACATATACCTAAAATAGACCAAACCCCGGAATCACCTTGTATTAACACCTCCTATAGAGATGTGAACTCTTAAGTATATGTTAGTACAAAAGACTTCCTGTACATTTTAACTTCTACGAACTTGGCAGTACAGTTTCACTGTGCACCAAGTAATGTAACTGATTTCACACAGCATAAAATGGATTAAAAAAAAGCCAAAACATGAATGTCCATAATGTAATTTTGCATCTTTTATCAGTGGAAAACACAAGTTAGACCTGAATATAAGAAATGGGTTTGACTTAATCACAAATAATTATATTTAATGGTCTTGAAGGAATTTTTGGTCTTTATTCAAGGTGAAGGTGAGTAATAAGAGTTAAACTTTCCTCTGGTAGTATTTCATTCATGTTCATTCATGTTTTATTGATGTTTCCTACTTTATTTTAACTGTATGTTATTTGTTTTATGTGTACAAGTATTATTTGTATTTATTTATTTTATTTTATTTTTATTTTATTTATTTACTTATTTCTTCTTTTTGTCTAGCCATAGTTAGGTGTTGTGCTGATGATACTAATACTCTTAGGCTATGTTCAGACAGCTGGTCTTAATGCACAATTTGGATTTTTGGGTGAAATCCAATTTTTTGTGTGCTCGTTCATATTACACATTAAATGCGACTTCTATCAGTTTTGAGTTTGAACTGAATGCGACCCTGAAGTGACCCGCATGTGCAAAAGAGATCCTGATGTAATACACGACCACGCAGGCTTGTACTGTGTTTACAGAAGTAAATATGGCGGGATGCAGAATTGTGACATTTCTCGCATTTCAATGAGGTAAAGATCAGTTAAATGCAACCTGGCTGTTAAGACTGAAGTCACAGTGCAAAATATATACATATCGGATTTAGGACCACATATGAAAGTGGCCTGGGTCGGATTTGTGCTGTTCAAACTGTCTTTAGCAGATCGGATATAGGTCACATAGTCACGGAAAAAGTTATTAGACCATCAAAAGTCATCAAAAACAATGGTTATGCAATCAAGTACGGACTCCTGTGTGTATCATGTGACTAAAACAGACAGAAAAGAAAACATGGAATGCCTAAAAGCACTGTTTTTGTCAGTACAATGCCATAGTTATTGATGTAAGAACTGAGGTGGGTTTGGATATTAAGAAAACCATGGAAAAAGGCTAGATATCAGCTCTGAAATTAAACTACTATGAGCTATTTTTGTTGTTATCATTCTATTTGTCCAAACAAATGTACCTTTAGTTGTACCAGGCATTAAAATGAACAAGAAATTGAAGAAAACAAGGGGTGGTCTAATCATTTTTTCTGCAACTGTATGAGTAAAAACATCAGATTTGGGCCACATTTGCCCGCAGTCTGAATGTAGCCTTAAATGGATGCTGTCTCATTTAGTCTGTGTTGTTAATTTTGTTGTTTGCTTGTTTTGTTGTAATCAAAAATTTAATAAAAAAAAAAAAAAAAACTTCAATAACAAAAAAAAGTAATTTTACTATTCAACTGAGGATGTGACTTGTTTGTCTTTTCTAACTCCATCATCTGTGTTGTGTGTGGATGTGGATGTGAATTATTCCTGCTCTTAGATCACTCCACTGGAATACCTGGATAATGGAAGTAGTCCTCCAAATACAACAACAACCTCTGCACACTGAAAACAGCAAGTTTTAACAAAGTCCTTTCATGCAGTGTTTTTTTTTTTTTTCAGGGATTACTACAACTCCCTTCTCCACGCGCATGTCGATGTGGTGCATGTTCCACCAAAACAACTTCTTCTATGTACCTAACACTTTTATGAAGACACTGTTGCTGTATTATGTGCTTATGCATCTAAGACTCATTTTAAGGAATATAAATTAGACAAACACACCAAAGAGTCTCTAACCCTTTTTGAGAATGATACGGGATGATGCCACAGAGCGTTGGATCTACAGGACTCAGCTGCTCCCATAACTTTTCTGTTCCTGTCAAAACAAACTATCACTATGTCCACAAGCTTCTTAAAGCATTGAAACAAACAATAAATTAACCAAAAGTAATTTGAGAAGTGTTTTATTCATCCGCCCTGTTACATCTTGGAAGCACTAGAGCAGAATTTTTGCTCATCGTAGAATATTTTTATTTTGCTATTTTGCATAGTGTGATGATACAGGATGTGATGCAACAATAAACACTTAAAAAGCATGTGTGATTTTTTCTTGTGGGGATATGTAAAAGATTACATTTATGTTCCACCGCTACCCACTAACCTCGATGACCTTAAACATCGAATAACAACAGCGATCAACTCAGTGGATCGGGATATGCTGATACACGTCTGGGAGGAATTCTCTTATTGCATTGACGTTGCCCGTGCTGCAGGTGGTGGCCACATTGAACACTTGCAAGACAGGAAATAAAAGTTGATTGTGAGTAGAATACTTGTGACTTGGCTGGAGTTTTCTATTGCTTTTCCTTATTAATGAAATTGGTTAATTCTTTTTTAATAACCCTGTATAAAATTTTTAATGCAAAAATATAGACCCCAGAAATTTCCTGAACCCCCTCGGTATGTTCATGTATGTAACGTTATTCATCCAAGAGCAGACTTTTAAACAAGAATTATTACATGACCATTTTTACCTCCGCCAAGTGTAACAGCGGAGGTTATTGTGATCACTTTGCTTTGTGTGTTTGTGTGTTTGCATGCGTTTTTGTTTGTTAGCAAGATAACTCAAAAAGTTACAGATGGATTTGGATGAAATTTTCAGGAAAAGTTGATGCTGGTGCAAAGAACAAATGATTAAATTTTGGTGGTGAATGGGGGCGTGGGCGGGTGTTTGTTCAACTGTCTGTTATCAAGATAATTTAAAAAGTTATGGACGGATTGGATGAAATTTTCAGGAAATGTTGATACTGGCGCAAGGAACAAATGATAAAATTTTGGTGGTGATGGGGGGGGGGGGGGGGGGGGGGGGGGGTTGATGAAATTTTTAGGAAATGTTGAGACTGGCTCAAGGAACAAATGAATGCATTTACATTTACATGACATTTATGCATTTGGCAGAGGCTTTTTTCCAAAGCAACTTACTGGGGAAATTACCAAACATGAAAGAAAAATACAAGAATAGATTAAAAACATAAAACAGCTGTACAATTAAAACAGTGTCGTACAGAAGAATAAAAAGCAAAATTATAGACTAAAATACAAGAATAGATTAAAACGACATAAAAGCAGCTGTACAATTAAAAACAGAGAAATAAAAAATAATAATTTTGGTGAAGATGGGGGGGGGGGGGTGGGGCTGATCTGCCTTGGCGGAGGTCTGCGAGTCCGAGTGCTTTTCTAGTTCTTTCCTTGTAATATGCAAAGTTCTAAATGTGTGTAAAATTAAAGGGAAACTCCAAAGATGACCTCAGAGGCTATAGGGTTTTAATAACAACTGGCTGTGTTTTAAGAGGATGTTTAATGTTAACCTGACTGAGCTGAGTCTGAGCTACACTGTGGTCTGTCAGAATACCACTTTGATGGCAGACTTTATTCAGTAGCACATTTGGGTTTAGACCAAAAAAAGAAGAAGGAAAAAAAAAAGCTCATTTTGGTACAATGAGCATGTCAGCTTTGCCACACATGGCAACCCGACTGCAGTAGGGCTTGGCAGGGAGAGGCCCATCTCTGGGAGTGATTTCTTCCAAAGCTGGCCCAAATGAAAGCATCTTGTTTTAATCAGGGATTCTGGCCTGCGATAGCTGCAGTGGGAGCTGTGAGGACTTGGCAGTCGGTTTGCAATGCAGACTGTGGCACTCGTACAAAATACACAACTATTTCCACAGTAATTATGTGTCAAGTTAAACAAGCAATGAGGGCTCGGGCTGAATGTGTTGGGAGGGAGTACTGAGCGAAAGAGCATGGTTGTGTTACTTGGATGCAGGGGATTGAGTGAGACCCCCAACAAGACAATTAGGCCATCAGACTTTGATAGGCTTTCGGATATTTTTTTGGCTCGTGCAAGGCAACAGACCGCAGCGTAATTGTGCATACTCAGTGGATTGAGCAATATCGTGTGGTATTGCCCGTCTCGTTTCAGTGGAGGAAGGCGCTTCTTAGTTCCCAAGATAGAGTTCAAAGAATGGGTGGATGGCCAAGGGACTAAGTAATTGTGAGATCAGTGACTTGTGTTTTTTGTGGTCCCGGTTTATATAGGCACATTTGTAAATCTACATTGGCACCAGCACTTGAAAATGAAATATGATCACTGTCTGACTCCATGGTTCACTAAACTGCTGGAAAAGAGTGGAAATCCAGTACAAGAAGTGACTTCAGTCGCTCGAATGTTTTAGTGTATCAGCACAAATGCAAGTAGAAAGCAGTCACAGTTCACTGAATTTGTTGTTTAATGAAAGAAATACATATTTAATCTGCAGCTGGATCTGATGTGTCCTAAAATACACCCCAGAACAGACAACTCCTGGATCTCTTTTGCTGATTTAGATTTTCTTTGAAGCCATAATCTGTACATTTATGCACTAAATTATGTAAAACCTAGTCTGGCATTAGTCTGGGATTCTTCAATGGATTCGGAGGAGTGTTTCAATGTGTGCAGATCAGAATGCAGCTGGATGCAACCGGACAGACCTAACCCCTAACCCTGCTTATGATAACACAACTTTCTGATCTGTCAAAGTTTGTTGTTTTTTCTGTTTTTTATGGAAAGTGACTACTTGTATGAAGATTTTCTCCTTTTCTGTCATAAAAAACGCTATTTTCACCCATTCACTGGTGATTTCTACCACCTTAATCGCCACAAATTCATGAGACAACATTTTAATTCATTTAAAATGAGATCACAGCTGAATACATCTGGAGTCGGGAAGGAATGGTTCTAGTCTGACCAAAGTGAACAATTAACTCATTAACGATCAGCGCGAGAGCAGATGGGTCATAGGATATAAATGTGTCTTTCACACACTGATATCTGAGGTTATAGACTGTAGGCTGCATAGTGTTGTACAAGGAGAAAAAAAAGCAGCCTATTATAGAATGTATTTCATGGTGCATTCAGGGGCATCTCCAAGGGTAGGACTGGTGGGTTTTCTTACACATGTAGAAGCCATAGTTTGCCGTCAGCATCACAAACCCCACCACACTCTATCTCATAGTAGGTAACAGAAGGGATTGGTCAGACCTGTGGAAATGAGTAAGAATGGCAGCAGAATCAGACTGTTTTAAGGCATATTTACTTATTTTATTGGTTTATTTAACACAGATGTTGTAGTAAACATTGTAGTAAATGTGCTAAAGTTAGCCAAAAAGGCAAGGCAAGTTTATTTGTATAGCACATTTCATGTGCAGGACAATTCAAAGTGCAATTCAAGGCATCACAGGAGAGGCGTAAAAATACATTCAAGATGAGAGAAAGTTCCAATATAAAAACATTAATATTAAAATTTAAATTGATTAAAATCATCAGCGATAAAATGTGATGTTAAAGTTCATTTAAACGACATTATTTAAGAGTTTAAGAGAAAGCTGCCGTAAACAATAGTGTTTTCGGGCCTGATTTAAAAGGCCGTTTTTCATCTGGAAAGTCGTTCTAAAAAAAAAAAAAAAGTGTAACATTAGAGTCATAATTATGTTGATCATTTCTGAGCATACATAAGGAATAATAACAGAACTATACTAATGTTAATAAAAACATTATTGAAAATACCCCTGTGCTTTATTGTCTTGTCTGAGGGGTTACTGAAAAATTTCTAGGCTTAAGCTCTAAATTTAGACTTGTGTGTTTACATTCATTCATTTTATTCATTCATTTATTGTTTTTACAGAATACATGCAAGTTCAAAAATTCCAAAATCATTCATTTACACCCCAAAAGGAGTGGGAAGAAGAAAAAGTTTTTTAATCCCACCCCCATTCTCATCATCAAATAACTAAAATAATAACTTTACTCACTTCCTGTCCTTAGACTTCAACCCCAGAGCAATGAACAAAATAGGCCTTAACCAAATAAGAATAAACTCATTCAGCAGTATTTACATATATAACCAAAATGTGTGTTGAAACATGTAAAATGAAGTACATTCCTGGTGGTGTTAAATAAAGACGATTCTGTAATTTTATTAAATGTAATATCCTGTTTTATTCAGTGGTGTCATATCCACTTAACTGACGTTAAAGCTTCATATCACCTTTGATTATTTAATTACAATGAATTTGCAAGTAAACTCGTCTGCTTGAGTCACTTCAGAAAGATTTTTATCAATAATTTAAAGACTCAAACAGCTACGACCAAAACCATCTACTGATCTGAAATGTTTAATAAATTCTGAATCAGTAATCCTATCAATACATGTAAATAACTGTTGTAAAATGCAGTTTGTCATCTTTTCATGGTCATCAGATATGACCCATTTGGACGTTCAGAGGCTTTGTAGTGAATGTGAAACACTGTCATCTTCTACAACATTGATTCAACCAGTAAAACCATATAGAGTTGGATCAATGACAGTGGAAGGAGACACTGGGTTTATGTTCAGTTAATGATATATTTGCTGAAACAACTCACTTTTTTTTCAGATTTCTCTGTTTTCTGATTTAATAACCCTCAACTTTAATCTGTGCTTTTATGAACATCTACATGATCAGTGAATTAAATACAGGAAAATACCTGATGTTCATTGAAAAAATGCAAAATATGGAAGATGATGTCATCATAAATGGTGATAATTCACTTAAGAAAAGTTAAATACAGAGAAAAAAATAATTTGGAACTGCTGCAAAAGTAACACTGGGTCTTGAGAGATAATCAAGGTGAAACCTCATCTCCCATGATTCCACACTACTTCCAGATATTTATATATATGTATTTTGTTGTTTATTTACAGTGCTTTTAAGTAAAATCAGTGATTATACGAAACATGAAACACTCCTTTTCAAAACTCTAGCATACAGTAGGAAATTGTTGTGAGGTATTTGATATAAAAATTAAAAAGAAACCAACATTATGATTCATGACAATTATCAGCTGTTTAATGCTACCATTGCTGTTCATTTTCGCGTGCAGTTGTCATGTCCGGTTTGTCTTTGTACTTTCCTTCAGTTCATCTACAGACTCATCCACCTGCTCAAGAGTCTGTCGCAACCACTCTGTCAAACTAACTCCACAGTGACCTTCCACTTCCACTCAGCGAGTATCACTGTACCTGACTTAAAAGTTGCTGATCTGAACAGGAAACCAAACACTTCGACAATCAGCAAAAAGAAATCCTTCCTTTACAGACAGACGCTTCCCTGTGCTGTTGAAAAGCGGCTTATAGTATTCAGGAAAAGTGGCACTGCACAGATTTCTCCTAATTGTCTTAAGAGAACAGGAGGATTTCAAATAATGCTGCAACAATGATAATAGTTATTGAAAAATATCAGCAGATTTTTCTCAGGTTAATCACATTTTGCAAAATAGTGGGTAGTGATTTAAAAAAAAAAAAAAAAAGTCAGCAGTTTGGTTGTTTTGTGTGATGAGATGTTCAATAAAAACACAAAATTAATTTTCTTTTTTTTTGGAATAAAATAGAAAAAAAAAGAAAAAGTATATTTTACAATTCTAGATGCAGCAAATATGCTCATACACTGAAACACAATCGTTATTTATTAACTCAAGAGCTTCATAAATACAATGTTTTATTGAATTGCACGTAAAAAATAATATTCATGATAGCACTTTCTTTCCTGATTTCTTTATTAAAGTGTGGCAAATGAAAGCAAATTCCCTTCATTTCTAGATTTGTACATGATCTCAAATCAGAAGAATCTTTATTTATTCAGAAGAACCTTTATTTTTGTTAGTAGGTTCACACATGTTAACATGCACCGCACTGAAATTTGTCCTCTGCCTTTAACCCATCACTAGATCATGCATACCTGCATACTAGGAGCAGTGGGCTCACCATATCAGGCGACTGGGGAGCAAAGTGGGGGGTTAGTGCCTTGCTCAAGGGCACATCACCCAATAAATGTCCAGGGAATCGAACCGGTGACCCATGGTCACCCCCCCCCCAGTTCAGAAGGTTCCGATCAGTTGAAAGGTCATGTTTTCTTCTATTCAGTGAGTACTACTACTTACGAAGAAATAAAAACATCTAAATTCTGATAATAGGCTTAAGAAGAAAGTTCTGGCACAGCTTTATTTCACCTTATATTTAGAATAAGATCTTTTTAAATAAATTTTAGTTGCAAAATTTCTCTGCTCCTCTGTATACATGGCCTTAACAGATACACAGCATTGTGCAAAAGTCTTTTTTTATTTTGCTGTTTTTTGCAGGGTTGAAATAAGCTTTAATATATTTATTTCATTCTCTTTTCTTCATATGGAACAATAACGAATGAATAAAGGAAGTAATGTGCATGGTATTGAAAACACACAAATGATCAGAATTAAATGGCACCTACAGGCTACAGTGAATATTTTAACATAGTGTCTGTTCCCATGACAGAATGTAGCCTCAACTCTGCTTAATTTTTGACATGTGCTGAATGAAATCTGGTCTAATTCTCATATTGTCTGAACAAAAGAGTTAAAGACACGTCATGTGCAAAGGGAGGATTATGTTAAACCATACCACTTGGTGAGCGAAGGTGTTTTTTTTTCCATGAATTTTTTGTTTGAACATATTTCAAGAATATATTCCTGTGTATCCTGGTTGAATCTTGATACAGAGGCTGAGAATTGTGTGTGTGTGTGTGTGTGTGTGTGTGTGTGTGTGTGTGTGTGTGTGGTCTTTGATAAAACGAAAAACCTAATAGATTTATTTATAGAATAAATGCTGTTATATTTGTCATCTTTTCATGGTCATCAGATATGACCCTTTGGACGTTCAGTAGCCTCCGTAGTTACCATGGAAACACCGTCAGCTTCTACAGTATTGATTCACCAGTAAAAATCCATGTATTGACAATGATAATGGTTTTAGATGCATGTTTCATGTTAAGTTGATGATATTTTGCTGGAAAAAGTCACTTTTTCCTCAATTTTCTCATTTTTAAATTTAACCCTTTCATGCACACTGGTCACTACAGTGGACAGCTATTCTATAGCTGTTCTCTTGTGTATTCATAGATTTATTTATTTTATTATTTTTTTTACACATATCTTTATTAAAGTTTTAAGACACTACGTATCTTTTCTGACATGAATTGGTAACCTTATGTAGATCTCCCCTGAGCATAAACCCCCAGAATCCCAAGCCCCCCATAGTTTTCATACAATTTATCAGTAAATACATGTTTCATTGCTTCAAAAATTAAATGCATGGTGTCCAGCTAATTATTATTATTATTATTATTATTATTATTATTATTATTATTATTATTATTATTATTATTTTTTTTTTTTTTTTTTTTTTTTTTTTTTTTTACTTTTTTTAAAAAACTTTTTTATTTTTTTTATGTTTTTTTTTTTTACTTTTTATTTATTTTATCTGTTTATTTATTTTTTATTTTTTTATAAGAATTTTTTCAATCACATTGTTTTTTTCATGTTGAAAGAGAAATGAAAACACTCAGGGAAAAAAATTTGATTAAGGTTCTCATAATTCGTGCATGAAAGGGTTAATGACTATGGAATTTACTCTGAGCATTTATAAACATCTACATGATCGGTAAATTAAATGTAGAAAAATACCTGATTTGAACTGAAAAAAAAGCAAAACTGAGAGGATAATATTATGATACATAGGGATAAATCCCTTCGATATATGAAAGCTGCCACATAAACAGTTCTAGTTCTTTAAGGGTATTTAAGTATTCCCACTGTATTTTTTGTGTTTTCTGTGTAAAGACCCTTGAGATGTTTGTATATTGTACTTAATAAAACTGAACTGAATTATTTGCACTACCACTATTTTATGTGATATTATACCCCAAATCCCTCAGGTAAGAAACTTAAACTATATAAAGTACCTGCTCTAATAAAAAGCATCCCTATTGTTGAATATAATAACTATCCTAATAAATATCTGCAGAGATTGTCATCCTGTGGCTCAGTCTGAGCGTCTACGCCCTTACTGTACTTTATGTGTGAGCTGTTACACCGAGCTTCTCACAGCAGTACGCCTATGACACTCTCATTACACCCAATCCAATATAAGCCTCCCTCATTTCTCTCTTTACTATATGGACCCAGCATGCAGAAGTGACACCACCTCCCTAAAAGAATATGCTCATTAGCAAAAGCAGCTAACAGTAGATCTCCCCATGTCTATTAGTGTTACATTTACCTCTCGTGTGACAGTGATTCATCACAAATATTAGCTTTGACTGGAATCCTGTCTCTGTACACTTCTATTGCTGCTGTGACAACCATTAAATCACCTGCCACATTGCAGCCTCTTTACTGATGCTGCTGTTCCCCGTCTTGATGCCTGGTTGACCCATCCAGCCCCCGACACCACGTACTGCTGTTTTATGTCACTTCAGAACCCCCACCACCACCACCACCACCTCGGAAGTGTGTTTCTTGTAAAAAAAAGTAGTTCACTGTAAAAGAAAATCATGTTGTTTTTACAGAAAAAAAAAAAGAAAAAAACTGGCTGTGGTTACCAGAACAATACTGTAAAAAACACATCAAACCATGAACATATTTACAGAGTAGTAACATGTAGATTTAACATTTTAACCATATAACGCCAAACATATCGTATTTCATTCATGAGTTTTGAAGCCCTCTACATCAAGGGTGTCAAACTCATTTTAGTTCAGGGGCAACGTTCAACCAATTGATCTCAAGTGGGCCAGACAGCAAAAAAATAACAGTGAAAAAAGTAAAATTATATTATGATCAGGTTTACATTTACAAAGTTTCCTTAAAAATCTGAATAACATGAACAACTTGAATTGACCTTAGAAAAACAAGTATAATTTTAACAATGTTATGCCTCAGTTTATCAGTTTATCATTTATACGTGTGCATTACAATTGTACAAAACATTTAGTAACAGGCAGAATCTTGGTAAAATTGCATTTACTTTTCTTAACACATTTCCATTTGTTCATATTTGTTCAGGTTATTCACATTTTTTTGTAAAAGTATCATCTGGTAACCAAAAAGTATTGTTTTTGCACCAAAAAAACAAAGAGAAAATTTGTGGTTGTCATTATTTATAGGTTATTATGATAATATTTTACCGGTCTGACCCCACTTGAAAATCTACTGTATAACTGTAACTCCAATCGGACTGTATGTGTCTGTATGTGGAACCTGAATGAAAATGATTTTGACACCACTGATTGTTAATATCTTCAGTGTAATTTTTGCAGTTCACATATTCATCCCGCGGGCCAGACTGGACCCTCTGGGAACGCATGTTTGACGCCTGTGCTCTACATGATCAGTGTGACATTTTTTCCTTAAAAAACCTGATGTATACAATTAGATACATGCAATACATGGATAATCCACCAGGAGGGAGGAATTATTCACCAGAGGCCTTTCCAGTGACACTACAAGACTGTCATGAATGAGGAAGGAGACACAAATTTGCCAGTTTTGAAAAGGAATTACCAATTATTTCACATGTTTGTGTTATATTATGTTTTTTTTTGTTCAAAAATAATATTTGAGCATTGAGACCCGGTGTATCAAATATGATACAAAATTGAAACTCATACATGGAAATTTTTGGTTGTTCAGAAGGACCAATAAAGGCTACAGTTTCAAAGAAATGGAATTTTCTTTTAATGATTTAATGGTTCAGGCTTTATAGGGTTAAACATGTATATATAACATCAGATTTAAATGGTACATGAACTGCACATGCATAGTGCATTTTATACACTTTTATGGTGCAAGAAATGGTTTATAAAGCCACCAGGCCCTACTGGGAGCAATTTAGGGTTCAGTGTTTTGCAAGGACACTTCAACATGTGGACAATCGGAGCCATTCGGACGTTCAGCGGCTCCGTAGTTACCGTGGAAACACTGTCATCTTCTACAACATTGATTCACCAGAAAACCCATGGAGTTGGATCAATGACAGTGGATGGAGACATTTGTTTTTATGTTCAGTTTATAATATCTTTGCTGAAAAAGTAACTTGTTCTTCAGTTTTCTCTGTTTCTGATAGAATAATCTATGAATTTACTCTGAGTTTTAATGAACATCTATATGATCAGTGAGTGAAATACAGGAAAATACAGGATTTGCACTGTAAAAAGACAAAATACTAATGATAATATTACAATAAATGGTGATAAATCACTTACGAAAGGTTAAATATAGAAAAAATTCATTTGGGAGCTGACACAAAAGTAGCTCTGGGTCTTTATGGGTTAAACAACACAACAGTGAATAAATGCAACATTCATGCAGTAATCTGCAATTTTTTCCATCATACTGATCATTTTCTTGAATAATTGGTTATTTTCTGGCCTATAAAATGTCAATAATGGTTAAAATGCTGATGTGTATTTCTTAAAGCCTCAAATTTCTTCTTAGGCAAAATATTCAGTTTAGCGTAAAAACCCCCAAAGAATATTAAGGTCCAAGCAGCTGGAATTGGAGAATTTTGATGTTATTCAAACCAATAATCATTTATCAAAAGCATAAGAGTTATGTTTCATCTACAAATAAAGGATGAAAAGCCTTTTTTTCTTTGCATTTCTGTGTTCCACAGCTTTAAACTTGAATGAAAACCATAATCACACATGAGAATTTAGGGAATTTACGGTTTCATAGTTGCACATTTTGTTTTCATGTGGTTCTGAGGTGCATTTTGTTGCTGTTGAACGAATCTCCTAAATAAAAATGACACCAGGAAGGCAGTCCAAGTAAAGATGAAGCAAGGGAGAACAGTCATGTAAATTTGCCAGGCTTGTTTGCTCACTTGTATTGTTAGATGTACTCGTGTGCAGGTAGGTTTAATCTTCATGTATATGCAAAATCAGGGGTTTTGTGGGAAACTGCTATAAGTTTCATGGCAAACATTGGGACAAAAAAATTATCTTTCCTATGTAATCGACTTATCTAAAGATTGTAAGTAATACTTCTGATTTGTTTTTCTATATAATGTGATCCAGTATTCCTGAAAACTGAGTATCCTTCATGCCTTATTCTGCATATTTTCTACTTTTTTGAAACATTTCCTGAGGTTTTTTTTTTTTTGTCTTTACACCATAAAAAAAAAAAAAAAGTTTCTGTCTCAGTTTTCAACTCCGTTTCTGTGTTGCTTTCATGGAACTGGTGTGGGAATTGAGAAATAAAGTAAACAGGAGGGCTCAGATTCCATTTCTTATTTAAATGCTCACATTGTCTGAGCCAAAACCATGATTTCCCTCCTCACTCTGCAGCACACAAAGCCCCCCTTCCCAGGTGCCTGCTACAGATGGCGATAAAAGGTATTTGCTTTTTGAAGGTGTTGTCTTGGGTTTTTGTGTAAATCCATTATTTAGGATATCCTTGGTTGGATGTTTATTGTTATGAATTTGGAGAAAACTTCCTGGTTCCTGATGGTGTCAAAAGCATGAAGAAAACACCCCTGGATATTTCAATTGTACAACTGTGCAAATCCAAAAGTTTTAATGAAAAGTGAGACAAGAATACGAGCTGTTTATTTGCAGAGCAGCTCCGGTTCCCATGCTTGCATCACCGAGGCCTCGTCCAAACCTAATCCTGCAGCCGCTGATTTAACCGATTGGACTTTTAAGCAAAGAGTGGGAATATCTGTTGAAATCATTTGCTGTAGGATTTAAAATAAACATACACATGTGTGGGCCTCAATGGCACAGTGCTGAGAAACAGATGTAACAAGGATCAAGTTGTCCTTGTGGCTCAGCTGGCAAAAGCACTCACCATGCATTCAGGATCTGGACCGGGACATTTGTCACATCATCTGTCTTCCATATTTCCTCTCACTCTGCACTGTAATCTGACAATAAAACACAAATGCACCCCAAATGCCTTTAAAAACAGTTTTAAAAGATTTGGATTCATGCTTTTTTTTATTGAGTTAACAGGGGCCCCACACAGAGAGAATGATCAAAGGAGTGAGGTTAGAGGGACTTATGTTTAATCCAAACCAAAATCTTAGTTTTAATGGTCATTCATCACATCAGAAGCAAAAAATGAGTCTTATTTTTTTGGGTCGCACCACACAAGGGTGCTTTATCCTCACATGAAACACATTTAAACTAAGATTTACATGAAATAAAATGTTGCAACTGACCCGAAACCAACAGTTATTCCAGCATTATCCTCCAATTTCTGCAGAAGTCACAGTTTTTATTTGTAAAAGGCTAAATATTCTGTCGCAACATTATATACAGTCGCAGAAAAAATGATCAGACCATCAAAAGTCATCAAAAACAACGGTTATGCAATCAAGTACTAACTCCTGTGTGTATCATGGGACTAAAACAGACAGAAAAGAAAACATGGAATGCCTAAAAGCACTGTTTTTGTCAGTACAATGCCATAGATATTGACGTAAGAACTGAAGGGATTTGGTTATTATCAAGAAAACCATGGAAAATGGATGGATATCAGCTCTGAAATTAAACTCTTATGAGCTATTTTTGTTGTTATCATTAGATTTGTCCAAATGAATGTACCTTTAGTTGTACCAGGCATTAAAATGAACAAGAAATTGAAGAAAACGAGTGATGGTCCACTAATTTTTTTCCATGACTGTATCATTGAGTCTCTTTGGAATAAATGCATGCATCAGTGCAGCTTTACACCTTTGTTTTTCAGAGATAACACCAGCAAGAAGTTGCTCAGGAAACGCAATTAAATTTTGATGAAATAAAACATTGCAATGGATCTCAAATACAGAACTTATAATGATAGCATTATCCTCCAATTTCTGCAGAACTCACAGCTTTTATTTGTCGCAACATTATATGCAACATGTATATATCTTCTTGGAATAAGTGCATGCATCAGTGCAGCTTTACAGCTTTCTTTTTCAGAGGTGACACCAGCAAGAAGTTGCACAGGAAACACAATTTAATTTAGATGAAATAAAACATTGCAACTGACCTAAAACCAACACTTATTTCAGTATTATCCTCCAATTTCTGCAGAACTCACAGCTTTTATTTGTCGAAACATTATATATCATTGAGTCTTTTTGGAATAAGTGCATGCATCAGGGAAGCTTTACATGTTTTTTCAGACATAAGACCAGGAAGAAGTTGCTCAGGAAACACTTAATTTAGCTGAAATTAAACATTGCAACTCACCTAAAACCAACACTTTTTCCAGCATTATCCCCAAATTTCTGCAGAACTCACAGCTTTTATTTGTCGCAACAGTATACTGTATATCATTGAGTCTTTGTGGAATAAGTGCATGCATCAGTGAAGCTTTACATGTTTTCTCAGAGGTAACACCAGGAAGAAGTTGCTCAGGAAACAATTAAATTTTGCTGAAATAAAATATCGCAACAGATTTCAAATACAACACGTATAATAATGGCATTATCCTTCAATTTCTGCAGAACTCACAGCTTTTATTTATCGCAACATGATATATCATTGAGTCTCTTTGGAAAAAGTACATGCGTCACTGCAGCTTCACACCTTCCTTTTTCAGAAGTAACACTAGCAAGAAGTTGCTCAGGAAACACAATTACATTTAGATGAAATAAAACATTGCAATTGACCTAAAACCAACACTTATTTCAGCATTATCCTCCAACTTCTGCAGAAGTCACAGCTTTTATTTGTCGCAACATTATGTCATTGAGTCTCTTTGGAATAAGTGCATGCATCAGTGCAGCTTTACATTTTTCTTTTTCAGAGTTAACACCAGAAAGAAGTTCCTCAGGAAACAATTCAATTTAGCTGAAATAAAACATTGCAACTGACTTCAAAAACAGGACGTATAATAATAGCATTATCCTCCAATTTCTGCAGAACTCACAGCTTTTATTTTTCGCACCATTACGTATCATTGAGTCTCTGTGGAAAAAGTGCATGCATCAGTGCAGCTTCACACCTTTCTTTTTTCAGAAGTAACACCAGAAAGAAGTTGCTCAGGAAACACAATTACATTTAGATGAAATAAAACATTGCAATTGACCTAAAACCAACACTTATTTCAGCATTATCCTCCAATTTCTGCAGAAGTCACAGCTTTTATTTGTAAAAAGCTCAATCATTGAATCTGTGGAATAAGTGCATGCATCAGTGCAGCTTCACACCTTCTTTTTTCAGAAGTAACACCAGAAAGAAGTTGCACAGGAAACACAATTAAGTTTAGATGAAATAAAACATTGCAACTGACTTCAGATACAGCACTTTTAATAGTAGCATTATCCTCTAATTTCTGCAGAACTCACAGCTTTTATTTGTCGCAACATTATCATTGAGTCTCTTTGGAATAAGTGCATGCATCAGTGCAGCGTCACACCTTCTTTTTTCAGAAGTAACACCAGCAAGAAGTTGCACAGGAAACACAATTTAGGTGAAATAAAACATTGTAACGGACCTAAAACCAACATTTATTCCAGCATTATCCTCCAATTTTCGTAACTGTGACTCTCTCCCCACATTCAAATCCAGACTCAAAACTCACCTGTTCAGAATTGCCTACCCCCCATAAGCTCTAATCTCCATTCTACTACTTCATTTCTATATATAGTAATTATTTGTTTAATCTGTTTATTTCTTTGTATTTTATGGATTGTTTGTTTTATCTTGTTGTACAGTGTCCTTGGGTGTCTTGAAAGGCGCTTATAAATAAAATGTATTATTATTATTATTATTATTAATTTCTGCAGAAGTCACATCTTTTATTTGTAAAAAGCTCAATCACTGAGTCTTTTTGGAATAAGTTCATGCATCAGTGCAGCTTTACACCTTTCTTTAACACCAGCAAGAAGTTGCTCAGGAAACAATTAAATTTAGTTGAAATAAAACATGTCAACTGACTTCAGATACACCATTTAAAAAAATAGCATTATCCTCCAATTTCTGCAGAACTCACAGCTTTTATTTGTCGCAACATTATCATTGAGTCTCTCTGGAATAAGAGCATGCATCAGTGCAGCTTCACACCTTCTTTCTTCAGAGATAACACCAGCAAGAAGTTGTTCAGGTGTTTGATGAACCATGCTGGAGCTCTGGTACTGAAACGCACCAGTGGGAGGCGCTTTAGCCGTGTTGTATTCCACAGACCGGTGTGTAGGATGCAGGAGCTTTCTCTTCCAACTGGGAAAAGTTTTGGGACAAATGTTTCGTTTTTACACACTTTGCATGCGTAAAAACTCCTAAATGCGCGCGTTTTTATTTCATTTAACAGTCAATACCTGGCATTTCATAGAGGAAAAACGACAAGGTGAGGTTTTTACAGGAGCGATTTTGAGATTCAAAGCTTAATGTGGCACAGAAGGATAATCGGCAATTTTCCATACATGTGATTTGCAGCCAAAGTCGTTTACTTTGTGACTTATATTCGTCTTGCAAGGATGAAAACGCACGCATGAAATAGACCAAACTTGTATTTATTCTTGGATTTATTGCGTTGTATTTATTTATTTATTTATTTATTTATTTATTTATTTATTTATTTATTCGTGCATGTTTTTGAGGCGATGTTTGATGTTAAATGTATGCAAACAGAGCTGCAGTGACATGCAAAAGTTTGTTTCCTGCGTTTGACCAAATGCGCACAGACATGATTTAAGAACCAAACGCCCAAATATTGTTTATCCAATTAATAAAGTCTCCGCAGCTGGTGACGGATGGGCTGAGGGTCAAAGTGCTGTTTCTCAAATTTCTGTTCATTTGCACAAAGACAGTCAGACGCCTCGACCTGCTGAGAGTCAATATCGTTAATAATAAAGCACAGAACAACGCCTTGAAGTTGGATGGATGTCCGGATAAACTTGCAAATCTGATGAAAGAGAGAAAAAAAAAGAGGAAACATGCAGAAATCTAAATGGCTGCAAAGAAAATAAGTATATTAGCACCAAAAGGAGCCTCTCTCTGGACTGTTGTCATTTAACTGTTAAGCTTTATCACTGGGGACTTGCTGCAAATAGCAGGGAGGAGAGAAAATAGCTTAATGCAAACGATCTGCACTCTTCTTGTTGGGTATTAAACACTTTATAGAAAATTAAACCTTTCAGAGGTAGCAGTAAAGGACCCTGGTGCATCTGTCTTTCCCCTGCTATAATAAGACACTGGTATCCCAACAATGCTGGGATAATGCATTTAAATACAAGTCCTATTATTTTTTATTGTTATTTTGCATTTTCTCATTCCCTGCTTCGCATCTTTGGCTACCAGATGTGTCTCCACATTGAAGAATTATTTCTCCTCCCCAGAGTCAAATAAATGCAATCAATATGAGTATTGCTCTCAGGCCCTGAAATATTACATTAATGTTCCATGTGGTGACATTTTAGCTGGAATTTTCAAATACATCATGAAGGCTCAAATTAATATTTATCAGCAAGAGGCTTTTATGCTTTGCAAAACAGTATTAGCGTGAACTCCAATAATCTTGTCCTCTAAGCAGGGAAATGTGTCTGTATATAGGTTTGAGCAGACAGGTTTAGGATTTGATAAGCTTAGCAGATGTCTCATTTCTGTCTCATTTTTGTTATACACGCAAAAATAAAAACAGGAATTATGCTCGTCTTTCTGCATGTTTAACAGCAACACTTTTAAAGGCTAATGAATAAATATTTACATCTCACGTATATATTGCTTTTCTTTTTAGTCCCTGGAGAGAATTGCCTCTTTTGATTTAAAGAAGGATGGAGGCGGTGGTGGTGATGGTGGTGGGGGTCTGCATTGATGTTATTATTTATTCAGGTATGTTAAACAATTTGTCCTTCCTATCTTTGCTGATCAGAGCAGAAAAGCGTAAGAAATTCAGAAAAGATCGATTTCTCAATATGTACTTGAACTCACCAGATAAAGGCACAGAGCCACCAAACAGGGCAGTGTGTTAATGCACACACATGCCTAATATTATGATGCGTCTTTTTTGTACTTACACATGCACAAACCCCTGGCAAAGCTTTAGGAGACTCATCCTGTCAATGTAGAAAATTGTTATGCATCTGCGTCCATAGGGAACAGCATTCTATCATTTATAGATCTGTTTTAAATTATTCTTGTCATTGAGCCCCAAATTTATGCTATCATTGATCCAGCAAGGAAAATATGAAACGAATTGGGGTTGCTATTTGGTGACCTGCAGGTCAAGGAGATTTTAACATTGGTATTATTGAGCGTGGCATCTGTCGTTTTTCACCTGGGCGGCTGCCCTCTTCACTTTCACCGCTCCTCAGCGCCAAAATGAAAACAAACAGCTTTTTTCTTTGGTGTGAAAGCTGGAAATGTGAGCCACGCAGGGTGACGGTAGCGTCTGCAAAACTTCAAATGCGCTCATTTATTTATAAACTCATTCATTAGTGAGCTTTAAGGACTATTAATACGTTTTAATGGATTGCATCTGCAGACTGAATTAATATGTTAAAGCCCTCATTGACTTAACATTTACACGTTCATGGAGTCACACATTTTGTTTTTGGCAGGTTGTTTGTTTTCTTAACACATAATGTTCACATGTTATAAATCACTGTGGGAATGTACATGACTTATTAAGCGCAAATGAGCTGATTTTTTTTTAGTTTTCGGTTTTATTGTAAATGTTTAATTAATGGAAAAGCCATCAGACATGTAGTTGAATGCATTCAGACCTGCCTGTGTGTGTTTAGCACCGCGCAGTATATCCACTGTACACCAGCTATTCATTATTTATACAACAGATTGTCACTGAAGTTTCCAAAGAGGAGTTTACATGACACAGTCCATGTGAACAGCGGATCCCGTTCTATCCTCCTATTTTCATTGTGATAGCCAGACTGTGGCAGAGCATCACCGCTCTGCCTCGAGCTCTGAGCAGAATGAGCCAGGTGTTGTGGTAACAGACTTCCCCTGTGGCCCACTGATGAAGAACATCTGGAGTGCCTCTGTTCCGCTACTTCTTTCCTGTCCCCAATATGACCAGGCGATGTAGCTAACAGTGCGATGCATGTCGACACATGGCTCCAAGGTCCCTAGATAGGGTATGAGATGCTCCAATATTCCTACCTGACAGGGCTGCCCCATTGACACTGTGTGCACTCTTTCCATATGTGTGGCTGGTGCTGGAGTACAAGGGTGCTGAGCCCAGTCAGCGAGTTTACAACTTTACAGGAAGCTCTAAAGGCCTGAGGGTTCAGAAACAGCACGGATCAGCTGTAAATCTTATCGCATTTTTCATCAGCCTTCACATTGAATTTCTTTTAAATAAAGATAAAAAGCAAGAAAAAGAAACAAAAATAGACAAATTGTCACTATAAAACATCAACAATCCAAAAGACTATAGACTTTTAATGTATACTCTTACCATACATCTTGTTTTGAAGTGATGGTAACATTAGAATAACTCAATGAAATATGTCATTCAATTTAAAACTACCCCAGTGTTTGTCAACCGTTTAGGTAAAATACAACTCTATAAGTCTGGTGTCTACACTACTCATATTTTGCACTTGTAATTAAATTGCAACAAAGTCTGTAGCTTCCCTTGCCGTACTTTTAAACAATACCTGTTTTGACAAGCACATTTACAACATGATTAATGGCTGGGAATAAAAGTCTGAAGTTCACAAAGTAGTGCAGTAGTAGAACTTGGCTTTTATTGTGCCTCGGTGTAGACAGAGCACAGGATTCTTAAATCATCAGGTAGGTTTGTGCCTTTTAAGATGTTGATGCAAATTCAGCTGTACACCTGGACTATATAAAGGAAATTTCCCACATATATAAACCCTAAAACCTTTTGACTTAGATCAAAAACAAGGCTCAAGGGTCAGAGAAATAATCATTCTGAAGTACAGATTGCCTGAGCTATTTATTCCCACTGAGAATCTAATACAAACATGACCACAGGGTATATATTTATAAAAGTGAGAGCTATTAATCCCTGACTTTTAGATATGCACATATATGTAAAAGTCATATTGCGTTCTTATTTACATGTTCAATTCATCCACGGCTGCTTTTGTCCTTCTCCCCTCTGACAGCAGAGGACATAAAGAGTTAAACGCTGGAACCTTGCCCTGCTGGCCAATTGAATGGCATGCACAGTGATCCAAAACACCCTCTGCAGAAATAAAACAATATATAGAAATGCGCAATACTGGGATTTAATTTTCTCACCACCATCCATTTATATAATACATGAAATGAACCTCAAATTAATTTGCACCAAGGCTCTAAAGTAACAATGTAATCTCAGTGTTATAGCACAGTTGCAAATGGATTTCTGTCTCTTGTAATTTTATAAGAAGCACTCTAGGGGTCACCTTAAAAGATGTCGCTATTTTTTAAAAGCCAAAACTACCCCGTGGCTTGTCAGCAAAGAATTCTCTCCAATGCAATCTGTTTTGTGTCATCGATTTGTCTGGTATTGCGCCTTGTCACATGGTTCGCCTGTTAGGTTTGCTGGTATTGGCAGAGATGACTAATATTATACCCACATGTCTATAATAAAGTGCGGAGTATCTGCTTACTTGTGCGCAATCTGGTCTTTACAACTTCCTGACCAGTGCAGAATGACTTGAACCCTGCTAAATGTTAAAGGAACAACATTATATTACACGGCACAGCGAGAGCACTAGAGAGAGGGGATCAGCAGAATATGATGATCCCTCTATTAGAGCCCCCCTGCTGCAGAACCTGAAACAGATTTCTGCCAATTAGACCAGATTGTCATAACCCTGCGTCGTGTTAATATTTTCCTTATATGCATTATTAGACAAACATTTCAATAGACAAACGAGGATGGAAAATATGCAAAATGTTAAATAACACACAGTATGTACGTGTTGATGAAAGATAAAATATTATAATGGCTCTAAAGTCCTAAAAGTCATGTATCTTTCAACTTTCCGTCACCTGTCAAACAGCACCTGTCACACTATCAGTCACTCCACGGCTCTCCCCCACAGCCATAATGTATTCCCTTTTACACATAAAAAAACCACTAAGCATTTCCAGCACTTTTCATACGTCACATGAGCCCACCCAGATATCTCCTGGGCCATAACTCAGGACCTAAATTTAGGCAATATATTAAGACGCCTCCCTTTGGATCCGATCATGACTTTTGCCTTTTTTTGGGAGCAAAGCGTAACGTTCAACACGGGCACGTTTTTTGGAAGCCGTCCTTGTGTCGTGTTTGGTTTTTACATTTTTACAAAGACTCGGTGAAGGTCACTCAAGAATACACAATGTGACGTGATTTAAAGTGTGTTTTCATGACGGTAACACACCCACGCTAAAAAAAACTACATAACATTTACATTAGACGATTCAAATTTATTGATGTATTTTAAGTTTTGCAATTATAGACGTTAATAATGTCATAATACTGGTGCTATAAATGACACTGGTAGATTGGCTTCTGCCAGGAGATGACTTTGTGGGATTGTTCAGCTCTTGTCCTTCGACCTGAACGTCCTGCGAATGCCCCGATCAGATGGCTTGTTAATTTCCCTGTTTCGTCGTTATAAAGATTTTCCAGTTGCCGCTGTGTTCATAAACAGGCATTTCAACCTCTTCACCCCACTTCATTCTTTGTATGTCAGCGTTTTCTCTGAAGGAGGAATTTAGAGCTCAGAAAGTTTATAAATAAGCCTTCTATCAAGTTCCACAACAGGTGTGACCCCTGTGTCCTAAAACTGAACACTTTCAGTCGCCACTATTCTGTGAGGAGGGGAGGACGGACTTCTAAATGTTTTATCATTACCTTACCTTGGTATGTGATGTGTTATTTTTAAAACAAATATGCTGGCCTTCTTTTCAACATCCCTAAAGTATGACAAAGTGTTTAACAGGACAAGTTTGACTACACAATAGCAGCTGTAGTGAGGACAGACATGTCAAGTTCTCTCCCTGCCAGGGGAGTTTGAGGTATTCAATGAGGCTTTCAAGGATAAACGCCATATCAGGTGATATACTGTACCCAACAGCACTCAGCATGACAAGCTAAAAAGAACGCGGCTCGTCCCTATGGTGTTTCAACCAATGCAGTAGGAGGGGGATTGTGCCGCTCGTCAGACAAGCTGTGAAGGACCCACTTCTTTTCAACACCTAGTCTCAGAGTTAAGGAAGCACCTTTTTTCTTTTGAAACAGCTCCAGCCATGGTTTAGGGAGCCAAAAGGCCAAAAGAAAAATTATAATAAAATAAAGTAGAATTTAAAGGCCTTTTGGGAAATTTAAAGGTAAAATATAACAATTGCAGTGAAATAGTCCAGGGCATGTTTGCATGAAGCAGCCGGGGATGCACTGTACTTTGCCAAAAATGGTCATTTTGCAAAATGATAAAACAATTATTGCTGCTGAACAATTTGTAACCTGGGAATAAATAGAACTGTAGTTGTAAGTGGAGCACAGGTGTGCCTCTGTGCATCTGATAATGACACCTGGAGTAACAGGAAAATGTTCCCTCTATAGGACAAAATGTGTGGATATTTGCATCTATTATTAGATGAAGCTGAACTGCTCCATGCCATACCACTGCCTGCTTTGGTTTTCCACAGAATATGAGTAGAATTTGTGAAGGAAGATTATGAGATGAAATGAAACTTTGTAATCCAGAAGGATTAATCAATGGTGATAAAAAACGGTAAAAAAGTGTGAGACAAACAGAGTGACAGTCTCGGAGTTGAGTGCTTCAACACAGTCTGAACCAAAATGCTTCTTCACAAGTAACGTGTAAAATTCAGTAGTTATGAAGAAATCGACCTGAAACTCCAGACACAGAGCTCACCTGTTCATTCTCACCCTGTTTCTGAGACTAAATTGTTGAGTGTGAGGTGTTTTTGCTTATGCTGGTGGTTGCCTGCTGACGGAGGGTTTTATTTACCCCGACATCACTGGTAAGAACAGTCGAGAAATTAGAGACGGGATGGGTAATGGTGGGTAAAATGTGCTCCTCCATGTTACTCCCATGTCCTTAAATGTCCCTCCCTGTCCCCTGTCAACTGAGACCAGTCTTAGAATTAGTAGCAGGTGAGCCAAGAATGAAAGCTGGCTGGATTACTTTACATTATTTCAATCAATAATTCAAATGTCCCCATCGCTTTCATGATGACTTGACAAGACATGCCAAATAATGGTCCCTCCCCAACACGCACATGCACACACGCTCACCTAAACGCTCATAAAAACTCAGCTGAGCATGAAAAACTGAGGCTCGCTACAATGGTAAAACACTCATTTCAAGTCTATTGATTGCTGAAAGGAAAAAGATGTTGACCCGTTGGAGGGTTGATACTAGCGTTAGCTGTATGTAATGTCTCCATCACCATAGTCACTGATAAGCAGCTGAAGCAGCTCTGTGAAGAGGAGGAATGGAGTGAGTATAGCCAAACAAGAGGAAAAGGGAACCCTTTGTCCCAGACTGCGACTGTAAAGAGTGTCAAAAGCTAATAAATATTTTAGAATTAGGTGTGTGTCGGGGGCAGGCGCACTCTATCAGGCGTCTGCTCTGTTTACTCTCCCAGGGAAACAGGTGCAGCCACATGAAGGAGAATTTCATTTCAAAAATAGCATTTAGCATTTTACTCCTCCTGGAGGCCTTCTCTGAGAGAAATTCTCATGTAATCATACACCATGGTTACTGAAAACTTCTGAAGTTGATCCACAGAGACATATGGTGTCTTAGGGAGGGGAGGAGCTGCAGGGGCTAGGGGGACGTAAATAGGATTTAACTGTTTGGTTTGTGATTATTTGCAAAGGGCAAATTCCTGTTACGACTGTATGAAATTACCTGTTTTGCTGGTTCATAATCCAAGTGTTGAAAGTAATAGTTTGTGGGGGAAAAAAATTGTGCCTGCATTTAAAGCTATAATACGCTACGCTTCCTTATTAAAACATGCAAGATTTGTTAATAATTTAGTTGACTTGTGTACTTGTGGTATATCAAATATTTCCTTTAGTCTCATATATTCAATATTTTACTCCGTGTTTGTGGTTTTTTTAGTTTGTTAATTTACAGTATCTCACAAGGGAAAATATTTAACTGAATTTTTAATCTTTATTGAAAAATTACCAACTACACAGTCCCTTTAGGCACCAGAGTTATACATATATATATATATATAAAATTTCATTCAATTATGTTTCTTGTCATGAAATTCCGACTTAGATGTGTAAAGGGTGAATATCAAAAACAGTTAGACCTATTCTGACTTGTGCCCTTAGATTATATGAAATGTTTCCAAAAATGCTAGAATCTGTCATAACCAGGAGAATATAGGTTAATATAAGTTATGTTTTCCACCTGTTCCCCATTACCTAGTGAGTGTATATATTGTCCTTGTCTCCTTTTGTCCTGTGCCAGTTTGTCTTGTTTCGTGCTAGAAGAACCAGCATCTCATCACTTTGTCTTGTAGTGATGGGCAAAGTGAAGCTTTCTGAAGCAATGAACCTTTTCATCACAACTGTATTGACAAAGGTTCACAACTCAAAGCTGGTTTCAATCATGTGACCCATGACATCCGAAGCTTAATTTGACACATACACTATGTGACTGGTTCAAACACTGATTCAATGGTAGCGGTTCAAGCTTGACTGCTGATAAATCTGTATGGGTGATTTGGTGAGAACATGAAAAAAACAAACAAATAAGTAAATGACTAAATCAATGCATTATTAGACCACATCACTAAAATCAAGGAAGTATATGTATAGTATATGTATAGTATCAACCCTGCAGTCAATGTTCTGCGCTGTTTAAACAACCAGGCATTCCTCATAATTGGGCATGGGACACAAAGTCAGGGTTGATGACCCTGTAGCTGGCCACCTCTGATGAGGGGGTCTAGTGTTGAAAGGCCGAAACACCCTATGACTCAAAGGTACACCACTGATGATGTGTCCTGAAATTTACATTATTTCCATGTCTGAGCTCCTATCCCTCTCAACAAACATCATGTGCGTACCATTTATTAGCACAATGAACAGTTTAACGTCGTGTCCCATGTTTCATGATTCTGAGTATCTGGACTTGTCCACTGACCACTGTGAAAGGACAGCTAACCACATAGGAAAGTCTGTGTGACAGCTTGGAGAGACAGCTGGCTGGAGGTAATAGACCCCGCTAAGGCTGTCATGGGCTAGCCACCTATGGCGGCAGTCTCCGATGCTGCTTCAATTTGTTGGAGACACCTGCCTAGTGCTACAGAAAGTCGACAAAGGAACCTACCCCTAAAGCCTGCGAGAACATGGGTGCAAGATGGCTCGACGGCTGTCAATATGGCTACTGGATACGAACAGGCATGAACGGCTAGTTATCCCACATGACACCCCACCTATTCAACCTCCTGAATTCAACCTGGAGACTGGCCCTCCAAAATGGAAGGAAGTAGAGGATATGATACACCACGCAAGATCAGCATCGGTCCCCGGGTCGAATGGAGTACCGTATAAGCTCTACAAGAATGCACCAGATATGCTACCTTTGGAGGCTCATGAGGATAGTGTGGCAGAAGGAAATAATACTTAAGGCATGGCGACGGGCTAGAGGGGTGCTAATTCCCATGGAGAAGAATGTGACAGACATCAGTCAAATTTGGCCAATTTGCCTTCTCAGTGTTGAGGGGAAAATCTTTTTCAGCGTAATAGCACAAAGGCCGTCTACCTACTTGGAGAAGAACAAGTACGTCAATACATCCATACAGAAGGCTGGGATTCCTGGGTTCTCTGGTTGCTTGGAGCACACCAGTATGATCTGGCACCAGATCCAAGCAGTGAAGACAGACAAAAGAGACCTCCATGTCATCTTCCTTGACCTGGGCAATGCTTTTGGCACAGTTCCCCATGACCTCCTCTGGGAATCCTTCAACTTCTTCCAAGTTCTATCAGCCATCACTACTCTGGTAAAAGCCTACTTTGAAGACCTGCAACTGCGCTTCACAACAGCCGGCTTCACAACATCATGGCAGCGCTTGGAAGTAGACATATTAGCAGGCTGTACAATCTCACCCCTGGCCTTCACAATGGCCATGGAGTTCATCATCATGGCCTCAAGATGGGTGGTTGGGGGTGACTGAACTAAGAACGGGATCCATCTTCCACCTATCTGAGCATACATGGATGACATGACCACTCTGACCACTACTGCAGCATGCACCAGGTGGCTACTTGGAAAGCTGCAGGAGAATGTCAGGTGGGCTGGATGAAAATAAAGCTGAACAAGTCACGAGGTATCTTAATAGTCAAGGGAGAGCTTAAAAACGTGAGATCCTGCATTGGTGATGACCCAATACCAATGGTGTCTGAGCAATGTGTCAAAAGTCCGGGCAGATGGTACAACGCAAGCCGCAGGGACAAAGATCAAGTGCAGCAACTAAGGCAGGACATCACCAACAGTCTGGAAAACATCAACAAGTCCCTACTGCCAGGGAAGCTCAAGCTCTGGTGCCTGCAGTTTGGACTTCCCCCCCGCGTTATGTGGCCACTCACTATCTATGAGGTCCCAATAACAACTGTGGAGAAGATTGAGCCATCACTTCATACATGAAGAAATGGCTAGGAGTCCCACGCTAGTAGTCTGACCAACATCAGCCTCTATGGCAGGGGTATTCACCTCCAGTCCTCGAAGGCCGGTATCCTGCATGTTTTAGATATTTTCTTCTTCCAGCACACCTGGAGGTCGTTTCATCATTATCATGCATCATTAATTCAGGCTGATCATTAATTGAACCAGGTGTGCTAGAAGAGGGAAATATCTGAAACACGCAGGATGGAGGCCGTCGAGGACCAGATTTGAATACCCCTGCTCTATGGCAAAAGGGTCCTTGAATTACCGATCATGAGCCTCATCAAACAGTACAAGTGCTCCAAAGTAAGACTCCAGTTGACTTTGAAGGACTTCAGAGACTAGACCATCAGCAATGTTGCACCACCCCTGTTAGCTGGATGGAAATGGACACCATCCAACGCAGTGCAGCATGCTACATTAGTCCTGAGACACAACGACATCGTGGGACATGTCCAGCTGGGAAGAGGAGGCTTTGGCCTTGCAGCTAGTAAACAAACTTAGTGCAAGGCCTCAATTTCAGAGAAGAGGAAATGGTCCTAATGGTCCTACGGTGCTCCTACCCCCACCCCCCGGTTGCGAGGGGGTGCTACCTATGCTATGTATATAAGATCCCTTAGACCCACTCCAACCCTCTCCCAAGGAAGACAAGGAGGAAAATGATAAGTTAAGGGCGGCGTTACCTACGGAGCACTATAACTTTCCCCTCCACCCGGTCACAATTTTTGTTTTTTTGTTTTTTTTTTTTGGGGTGGGGGGGCAGGAGGCTCACAATAACGTAAAGGGGCATTTGTTCAAAAACGGTTGAGAATCACTGAGTTAAACATTAAAATACTAACAATTTACATACACGCATGTTCACATCCATTTCACATCCGTTTACTTCATTGCGTTTTAGTGATGTGGATTAATCATGCATTGATTTAGTCATTTACTTATTTGTTTGTTTTGTTCATGTTCTTATCAAATCACCCATACAGATTTATCGACAGTGAAGCATGAACCCCTACCATTGAATCAGCATTCGAACCATTCTTGTGGTGTAGGTGTCAAATGAAGCTTCGGACATCATGGGTCATGTGATCAGCAAAAAACGAATCAAGCTCTGATACAAGTTCCACTGAAAATTGGTTGTTTTTTTTGACCCATGCTTTGAAGCTTTGGTGTCACAGGTAACGTCACTGTTGTCTAGTCAGGTCTTGTAAATCTCTTGGTCCATGTGCTTGTTTGAATGTTCTTTTGTTACTTTTGCCAAGTGGTTTGCAGTTTTTACCTCCGCCAAGGAGGTTATGTTTTTGCCAGGGTTTGTTTGTTTGTTTGTCTGTTTGTTTGTTTGTTTGTTTGTCTGTCCGTTAGTGTGCAACATAACTCAAAAAGTTATGGACAGATTTGGATGAAATTTTCAGGGTTTGTTGGAAATGGGATAAGGAAGAAATGATTACATTTTGGTGGTGATCGGGGGTGGGGGGGCCCACGGGGGGGGGGGGGCCACTGATCAGCCTTGGCGGAGGTCGGCGCTCTCCAAGTGCTTCTAGTTTCCTCATTGAGTGAGTTTGAGTTTTTGGAACATATTCCTGTTTCCCAGTTTTTTCCTCCTCTGTGAGCAATTTTGTGTTATCTTGTGATTTCATATATTTTGACCTGTTGCCTTGATTGAGTGATTTTGTGTTTTTGTAGTTTTCTGTTTTTTGACCTTTTTGCTGCAATTGAGTAATTTTGAGGTTTTTTTTTTTTAGATCTTCTGTTTTTTGACCTCTTGCCTCAACTGAGTGACAAATACTTTTGTATTTGAAAATAAAGACTGTTAAAGGGGTCATATTTTGCTCAACCCACTTTTATTAGTCCTTGTTACATTTATTTGTGTATTTGGGGACCCCAACAGTTCATAAAGTTTGAATTTGAACCCTCCAGGTGCTGCAAAGCTCTAGAGTAGATTTCTACTACCTGTTTCAATTCCTTCTTAATTTGTTACGTTTTATCACTAGTATGTCACGACATTTGCACATGTAAGGTCAAGACTTCCGACGAATATTTCACAGAGTATGACATAATTGTTTATCAGCAGCAGCAGTTGTAGTAAAAACTGAAAATATGTCCAAACTTCGAGCCAATTACCTAAAATGTTCAGTTGTTGGTTGTATTATGGAACTCAAGTGGATGAATGGGACAGAAAGCACGGTCAACAACCTGGAGGGGGTGGGGTCATTTGCATTTAAAGGGCCAGCGCTCAAAACAACCTTTTTTGTGTCAATACTTAAAAATAGTGTTGAAGATGGACCTGTGGAGTTGAATTAATTAAGAATTCAGACCCAAGCATAGCATTTACAGTTTATGTAGACCACAGGGAAATGTTTTAAAATGCATAATTCCATTTTAAAAAGCAAAATATCACTTCTTTAATTTTTAAGATATTGTCTGGCAGTCGTGCATTTGGGTTTCATTCCTCGTTCAGTCGTGACATAAATCCAGAGAAATGCATAATTCAATCTGTACATTTCATATTGCAGCCACTTCATTAGAAAAAGACAACACAACATGAATATATGCCCCTGAGTATAATGTGAATAAAACTGAAATACATTACATTTTACATCATCTGTATGGTTTCTACATGATCGTCGTCTTCTATTATAGTTTAGATTGAGAGACACCTATCAGCAGAAATTACATATTGTGCATTTAAGTCATCGCTCATTTTCCATCTGTTACACAGCCAGAAATATTGATATCAAATCAAATATGTGCCGTCGTCTTTATCCTGTGGCTTTGTAAAGGCAGCCTGTTTATTTTATCGTTAAACGACCGCGCTGTCTCCTGTCCTGAACATCCAGGTCGAGCACACTCTCCCCCCATGAGCCTTTGCATCTTATTTTTTAGTTTTTCCATTCCCGTCATCAAATGCTGCCTGGAACATAATGAGAGATGTGGCAATTAATTTTCTTTTAATCAAGGTCGAAATGAAGTAAATTGGTGCAGCTTGGCGAGCCCTCATTTTCTATTTTTGCAGTGATGCAAAACAAATACGATAAAATTATGGTCCTCCTCACCTTCTGTAATTAGAAAGCATGAATGATCAGAGGGAGATGATATGTACAATACAGTACCTCCGACTATGCCTCTCCCCCAGAGATCAGATTTCAGCTCTTTTGAAACAGATGACCATGTTTTCCTCCCCTAGCCTCCCCTATTTGTCTGTTCTTTTTTCTCTCTGCTGGAGTTACAGACAGAGGGAGCAGCTCAACATGACATTGACTGCAATGTTGTTGTAATGCCTCTCAAATCTTATTAAAGACCACAGCTGTGAAAGACCTTGCTGACTCTACACATTTCCATTAACTACGTTGTTTCAGTATCCCTCCAAGCTGATTAGGAATTTATTAAAATTAGATTTTACCTGGGCATCTTATCATCGCCATATGGTGCAGTGACCAGCTCTGATGAAGATGCCATTTGTTTTCAGTTTTTTTTTTTTTTTTAACATACAGCTTTTCAATTCACTATGAACACAATGCCTCAGTGTTATCGTCTCTGTGTTTATACGTCAATTTTGGGCTAAATTTCAGATTATGCGTTTGGGTGTGAAAAATCCCCCTCCTCACGTATAGTTTGTGCTGAGAAAAGTTTAGATTAGTGTGATACAGTGGTCGCAGAGAACCCACACCTTAATTTCCTGTTGGAAGTGATTGAGGAAGTAGCCACCTACCTCGTATTGTCCACTGACTAAACGTGTAAATAATCCAGATGGGGAAAACATATTGCCATGTGATAAAGACATAAATATAACCAGATTTCATAGTGACTTTCGAAGAACTATTGTCTGTTATGTCTTGGTTTAGTAAAGACATAATGCTGCATTATTCTCATTAAAGAAAATACTCTATGTAATAATATAACCAGTACATAAGCAGGTACAGTCACTGAGAAACATACGTGATTAAATTAGATTTCTGATCTAAATGTGGATGATTATAAAGGGTTATATCTGAGTATACTCTCCTCAGGAATAGTTTAAACCCAAATGAAGGTGGTTGGTTATGTATATATAATAATATTACTGTTTAATTCAGAACAGGCTCTTTACATCACAACATCAGGCCATATTTTTATGTTTCCCATATGACAATTTAATCTACAACGCACTTGTCCAGCACCACCATACCCTCCAGATTCATAAAGCCTAAGTTTATTTCTCTTTTATTTTATTTCATCTTAGTTACTTATATTTTCACTTGACCACATCTATGTAAATCCTGTCAATATAATTGTGTTTGTCATACTTCACCAATAAATTGCGAGAAAATAAATAAAATAAAATACAATACAGTAAAATACAATAAAATATATATATATATATAAAGAAAGAAAGAAAGAAAGAAAGAAAGAAAGAAAGAAAGAAAGAAAAGGGCTCTAATATTACTGCACTGGTCACAAATTACAATAAATCTATCAATAAGTAATCAAAATGCAAACAAAGGTATATTACTTTTTACATTTTTAACAGAGTAACTAATAGTAGTATGAACTAGTCTATGATATATCACATTTCAAAACTTTCCACCACTATTGTTAAGTGGCATTTTCTTTGGACTAGTACCTGGCAATACATGTATGTTTTATTATAGCACCATATGATGTAAAAAGTAAGTGTAAAATATACATAGTGGTGGAAAAATGCAATGTTTATTTCTGAGGAGTAGAGGAGTGTGTAAAGCAGCAAAAAAATGAAAAGTCAAACAGTTATTTCCCATTAGAATTGAATTTTTCATATAGTGCCACCAGACCATAACAACATTTGCAATGTTTTACGCAGAAAATTATTTAATATTGTACATATATAATATTATTCTTACTAACGGATAGGACTGTATAACACAAAGATGAATACATTTTTCAGTTTTTCTGTTTCCATTTGCAGGATACAAATTGTTCACTTTCTATTGCTGTTTCATGCTGATTTCTTAATGTTGTATCATTTTGTATGTGTCACTATATGTACATGATATTAACTTATACATTCTATATACATTCTAACTCCTTACAACAGAATGAGCCACACACCTATAAAAATACCTGAAAAAAATGTATCTATATACTGTGAAACTGTGAAATAGACAAATTTTTTGGGTCATATTACCCAGGGTTACTGTGGGGTCATGAGAAATTCATGCTTATCCCTGAAGTTTGACAGAAAGACTGATTCAGTGGCACAGGCATTTCAGCTCTTGCCCTCTGCTGCTCATGTGTTGTGTACATCTGTCACACCAAATGTGCCTCTGTGCGGCCTCTAACACTAGGTGTACACAACGTTGAAATGCACTGGAAAAATATATACAAAGGCTTGATCGAGCGTTAGCTCTAAGTCAGCACAGTGAGGTGGGTATGGCGACAGCTGTCCAATCCCCCCCCTCCTCCCCTCACCGTCTACCATCACTTTTCAAAAATGCTGCCTGTTTACCATACATAGGCAGCTGCCACCACCGTTAACTTCCATAAGACAGCCACCTGCTAAAGGACATTTGTACATGTCTTTATTTAATTAAGGTGAATGCCAGCTCATTGGCCCCCTCATGCAATGCGACTGAAAATAAGTCGACCTTCATCAGACTCCTGCCAGTGGACTGCTCGGAGGTCACATATTTCTCTAACAGATCAAAATGTCAGTTTTGTTGTCAAAATGGGGCATATTCACAAGGTTTTTATGACAACTTCAACTTTGTAAACTACTTTTAGATGCTGTACATTTATTCGTTTAAATATCTCTTTATTTTTATTTTATAATATACGTTTTTCAATCCTTGCTGAACTGCCAGTGCAAGTAAATTTCATTTTGTGTGACCTCACTTGTGTAATAAAGTCTAAGTCTAAACAGAAGCATGCAGTCCAGATATGCTTTAAAATCCACATTGAACTTGTGTTTGTCGTGTCTGAGAAATAAAAGAGTACACACCCATCATCAACTTTTCAGGTCTGCAAATATACAGTATCACTTGTGTGAAACTTGAGCTTGTTTTGATGAACATAAAACAGGTATCAGGGCTGGAACAGTTGACAAGCACGTTGACTTCTTAGGTATTTTTCTGTCTCTATTTCTACAAGTTGGTATTAGATTATTTTCAGATCATTGTATTTCTGAATGCACTGTTCCAATCTTGTGAAAATCTGCCAAAACATTAGCTTTCAAAAGGCAACAAGGTGAGTGTCATAGGATATGCCATTATATAACTATGTGCCAGCGAGAGCATCACATGACAATACATGTTGGACTACTCAGAATTCTCTTGTGGGATTTATTTACTGTATATATAGTCTTAGATTTCATGTTTTTTTGCAGGACATGTGGGCGACTTTAAAGCAGGCCTAGATGTGTTTATGTGTAATCCATGTGAGATGAGACGTTTTGGGGAAATTTCTCATGCGTGTCCAGTATTGAGGTCCATTCAGGACATGAGAGCAGCTGGAAAAAATACCTTTCATCGACACTAAAGATGAACATTTCAGATTTAATGCCTTGACACTGACATATAAAATGAAGACATTGTAGCTTTAGGAGCAAACGTATACTGTTGCTATTTTTTGACCAACAGCTGTTTGAAGCAATGACTGCATGCAGCATCTTAAAAGCCCTGTCCTCATCTTGGGGTTGTGTGTTTTTTTTTAAACTCCAATATTCACAACGCAAAACCAGCAACGCCTCTAGACTGTGTCGTCGGTTACATCATGTTCCATAGGGTATTTCTAGGACTTTATTAGGAAAGAGATGGGGAATGACATAAATATACTCCACTGTACGCTGCTTTTATGCTCTGTCAGGATGAAAAAACTGTAGTTTATTTAAACTGCGTGTCTTTTTTCACCTTGGACTGCGGTGTGATTAGTTTTTAATGTTTTATAATTAGTAGTACCAATGGCAAAGGAGTCAGCAGGGCAGAGGTGGGGTGGGTATGCCCTTGAGAGCAGGCTTTATGAATCAACGGCTGGCGATAAATGGACTGGATCATTACTGAATCAAGTGATCTGCAGAATAATCTATTGATTTTCTGGTCTTTCTTACTTCTTTATTATTCTGTATCACAGTATTGCAACATCAGGAGGAACCCACTGATGGATGGGATGCTCGGTCCTCTGCAGTGACCGTGGGGCGTTTGATTAAGAATGTATATATAACACATTCCAGGGTGGTTGGCATAAAATATATGCAAAAATGTCTGGATTTATGACGCAAAATGTACTTTTGTCAACCACTCACTGACATTCTTTGCCACTGAACAGTATATATTCACGCTTTTATATCAACATGTTATGTTTAGTTGATGGAAAAACTGGTGGGAGACGTTTCATTTAGAATGCACACAATGTAATAACATACAGCCACCGATAAGAGGATGGGTCTGAATTTTGAGCAAGCCTTACAATATTTATTATAGAGATTTTTAAGCCAAATGTATTCAAATGTAATAGTGGCAGGTGTTAAAGGTTGTCTATTTTGAGAGGAAAGTAAGAGTTATCTGAAAAACCTTTAAACCCCTTTAAAAAAGCATGAGATAAAATGTAAAATTGTGTTTTATACCATTTCATTCCTGGTGTATGAGAAAAGAGAGGAAAATTAAGATAAGATCAGATAAGATCAGATAAGATCAGATAAGATCAGATAAGATAAGATAAGATAAGATAAGGCTATAATAAAAAAAAGACAGGATAAAATAAGATGCATAAGAACAGGACAAAAGGTAAGACTGGACAAGACAAAATAAGATAAGACTAGACTAGACTAGAAAAGACTAGATAAATTAAAATTAGATAATCCTGGACTGGATAAGAATAGATAAGACTAGATAAGACTGGATAAGACAAGATAAAATACTAGATAAGATAATATAAAGTAAGACGACATAACACTAGATAAGATAAGATAAGATAAGATAAGATAAGATAACATAACATAACATAACATAACATAACATAACATAACATAACATAACATAACATAACATAACATAAGATTGTGCTATAATAAAAAAGAGAGGATTAAAATAAGATGCATAAGAAAAGGTAAGACTGGACAAGACAAAATAAACAAGACAAGACTTGACTAGAAAAGACTAAATAAGTTAAAATTAGATAATGCTAGACTGAATAAGAATACATAAGACTGGATAAGACCAGAAAAGACTAGATAATATAATATAAAATAAGACTACATAACACTAGATAAGATAAGAAAAGATAAGACAGGATAAGGCTATAATAAAAAAGACAGGATAAGATAAGATGCATAAGAAAAGGTAAGACTGGAAAAGACAAAATAAGATAAGGCAAGACTAGAGTAATGTACAAGTAATATATACTACATAATAAGTTAAAATTAGATAATGCTAGACTGGATAAGAATACGTAAGACTAGATAAGACTGGATAAGATCGGAAAACACTAGATAAGATAAGATAAGATAAGATAAGATAAGATAAGATAAGATAAGATAAGATAAGATAAGATAAGATTGCAATTTGTTTTTTGTTTTTGGTAAGTAATTCAGAAAACATTCTTAATCACAATAACAACCTGGCAAAAAGAAAAGCCTCTAAACACTGGTACATTGCAGAACAAGAATCAAACTAAGATAAATGCACCAAGGAGTTTTTTTAAAAAAAGTGAAAGTATTCTATCTGCACTCTTCTCTTTTACTTTATTTTAATTGATTGTTATTTAAGTTTTATTGATTATATTTTAATTGTAATTGTGTGTTTTAACTTGTCTCTTTTCCATCTTTTTAAAGTACTGTAAATTACCCTGTGTATGAATTGTGCTATATAAATAAATCTTCCTTGCCTTGCCTTAAAAAAACAACATGAAACTATATCTTAATTATATTTTGCCAAATTGATCAACAAATATCCAGACATAGACATAAGAGTCCCAGTTCTTAGATTTTAACCCAAGAAAGGTAGAGATTAAATCATTATCTACCTTGTTAGTTGACTTTGCTATCGATCCCTGCAATTCTTTATTATGTACAACAGGACACATCACAAAACTGCTAATTGGCAATAATCTGTTTGTCAATAGTTCACAAGACTGCAGAATTTAGATAAGGAAGGTTCAAGTTTAAAATACATTATCACAGCCCCACAATTCCTTTGGGCTTTACTCCTGCAATACCTTCAAGGAGTCTCATGCCTAGAATATTTTACAGTAAATTATTGATGTATGGTAGGTGAGAGGAAAGGTGAGAGAAGGAAAACAAAGGGAGGAAGTGATATTAAGGTTCTACCAATAGGACGGTAAACTTTAAATGTGGAGACTGGTTGATTGGCACTGAAAGTTAAAGCTCGCAAAAGTTTGATCCTTGTAAGGTGACTTTGTTCAGTGATAAAATTGCATGACAGTATAAAAACTGCAGCTAGAACAATAAACCTTGATCTTACATTATACCAAAGACAATATGAATATGTGCGGTTAAGCTTTTTTTAAAGGCTGGATGTGTGATATTTAGTGACATCTGTGGGTGAATTTGCAGATGACAGCTGAGTGAATACCATCCCATCTATGGTGGCCTTAAAAAGCGCATGAGTTTCCCATTAAAGTCAGTGAGTTTTGTTTTGTTTTGTTTTGTTTTTTTTTTAATTCTGTGAATATTAATCATAATGGACATTCTAACATAGGTAATGGTAATGCACAATAATACTGCTGTAAAAAAAAAAAAGAAGAAAAAAGAAAAAAAAGAAGAGGGACTGTGCAGTGCAGTGCAACACGATGGTTAGCATATCTGTAAATATAAGTTGCTTATGCTATGGAAACAAAATACATTGAGTTTTATTTTGATATTATTATACACTAATGAAAACACAATTATAAGTGTTACATTTTAATGATGTGATTAGATTTTTCTAAATTCCTCTAAATATGATACATTAGACCCTTGGCTGCGCTGTGGAATAGTACTTAGCACTTATGCCACATGGGTAGAACATTTGGGGTCCAATTCTCAGTTGGACCGAATCCTCCAGTTTCCCCTAAAGTTAAAAACAGGTACATAGGTTAATTCTCCCGTTGGTGTCACTGAACACCGTTCTGGTGAAGATCTGGTCCCTGAACACCTTCAATGGCAGCTCACTGCTCTTAATGTGTCCTATGTGCTAATGCTAATTGCTAATGCTAATATTAGGTATTGTGTGTGTATTAGGATAGGTAAACTGAGACAGTTAAGTGAGTTAACCTTTAAGAAGTATGTCCAGACTCTGGCTTCAAATGGCTCCTGTAACTGTAGGATTTTTACACAAGTAGCTGGGATAGGCTCCAAGCGACCCCCATAACCCTAGTGAGGATAAAGCGGGTTCGGAAAATGAATGAATGAATGAATGAAGATTGCCAGTGATCCAGAATAGGTGTGGTTACATTTTGGGAAAAGTAGGTCAAAGTTAAAAAATTTTTATGAATTTTTACAATCTTATTTTTCCTCCCGTTTACGTATAGGGGGCGACATTTCAAATATCTATAAAAACACCAATTTTGTTTCCATTTACTTAAAAAATGGCACATATGTAGAGGCAATTGATAGGCTGACATCAGCACATACATAGACATGATGACATCAGCTGGATCGATACCAAAATAAGCTACAATATGTGCAAGGGGCGGAGTTTGTTTTGCCTGGCACCACTTGTTTAAGGTGTTGTGCAGTACACTTTTATTCTTTATATACAGTATGTGCTTTTAACAATAGCTTTGCAAAGCACAAACAAATTTCCAATGAAAGTTGTTGAACTATATTAAAACAAGTGAGAGGGTAAAGCAGCTTGGTTCAAAAATTTAGGTCAAGCTAGTTCAAGCTAAAAAAAAAAAAAAAAGCTCAAATGTACATTGATATATATTGATAACAAAATGCACCTAATGCAAAAATAAGCCAGATGCCAGCAAGCTAAAAAAAAAAAAAAAAGCTCAAATGTACATTGATATATATTGATAACAAAATGCACCTAATGCAAAAATAAGCCAGATGCCAGCAAAAAAAAAAAAAAAAAGCCATAACACTGAGTTTATTGGAAAATATTTAAGTCTTGTGTCAAGATGGGAAAATATGTCTGGGGCTGAAGAAAGGGAAGAGTAACAGAAAAGTAAGTTCCACCCCTTGTGTTGTAACCATATATGATTTTATTCAAGAAAAAGTGTATATGGAAGTCAATAACAAGAGATAGGTACTATTGTCATCACCCTTAAATTTTATGATAATTTACATATATAAAGTTAATTTAAAATATACATTTACAAATTAAGGCTTGGGTCATTTGTTTCCAGTGGGAATCATTTCAATGTAACACAAAGCAAGTGATTAGCCAGTTGGAGATTCTTCATTCATATAAAACCAAGTTATCATCAGAAAACAGCAAAGGTAAGACTAAATACATGGTCATAGCTTCTAATTAAACCTTTATTTTTGCTCTTCTTTGCCTTGTTCAGTAAGTCTTAGTGGTAGAGACATGATTCTTGTACTGTTGGATCTGTTTAGTGTTAGCGTAGCGCTGTTGTGTTAGCTTAGCGCTGCAAAGTTTGCCTCATTGGTCTGTTTTATTAAATTATTCATGACATATGCTGGTCTCAGACTGTTAGCTGGTTGTAGATATTTGCCCATTTAAGTACTTCTTGTCTGGAGTGTATTCTATTGTCTGACAGTTGGTTTTTAGAGCTTTTAGTTGATGTTCAGAGAAGTTTTCAGCATCTCTAAGCAGACTGTGGACAAAGTTAGGAGGAGGACAGTTGTAGAGTGACTTTAGCGTGTCTAGTGTTTCTAAATATTTTCACAGTCTGATACTTCAAAAGTTTTTTTACAAACTTTTTGGACTTGCAGTATTACCTTTTAAATTGACAAACATCGTATTATATATAATTGATTGAAATGAGACTGGGTGTTGACTATTCTATATATTTTTTCTATAGTAAACTCCAATTGGGAACAGCACATGAGGAAGGACTTTGGCTTTATAGAGAACTGAGAAAATATATAAATGGTGGTCAATGAAAAGAGAAAATGATTTTTTGATCCTGGTTAAACCACCATTTACACATATGATCATTGATTATTTAAAGGCGTGATATTTAGCTTTTTTAAAGGGAATTATGCATTTTAGAAAATGTTGTAATGTAAATGGTATATATGGGTGATATTCTAGAACTCACTTCTTTATTATAATTAAGTGATGTGACCAAAATTTTATATCCTGATATGGATCACTTCATATTTAGATAATACATATCATGATGTAGCACCTTACAGTAACTTAAAGGAGTGATATTTAGCTTTTTTTAAATGCAATTATGCATTTTAAAACATTTCCCTGTGGTCTACATAGACTGTAAATGCTGTGCTTGGGTCTGAATTCTTCATTAATTCAACTCCACAGGTCCATCTTCAATCCTATTTCTGACTAATGATGCCAGAAAGGTTGTTTTGAGCGCTGGTGCTTTAAATGCACATGAGCCACTTTACACCCCACCCCCTCCAGGTTGTTGACTGTGCTTTCTGTCCCGTTCAGCCATTTGTGTTCGTTAATACAACCAACAACTGAACATTTTAGGTAATCGGCTCGAAGTTTGGACATATTTTCAGTTTTTACTACAACCGCTGCTGCTGACAAACAAGTATAGCGTACTCTGAGAAATGTTCGTCGGAAGTCTTGACCTTATATGTGCAAATGTCGTGATGTAACTAGTTATAAAACGTAACAAATTAAGCAGGAATTAAAACAGGTTCTAGAAATCCACTCGATTTTTGCCAGAATTAATATAAAGATAGCTTTGCAGCACCTGGAGCATTCAAATTCAAACTTTTTGAACTATTAGGGTCCAAATACCCAAATAAATGAACCAAAGACCAATAAAAGTGGGTTTAGGTAAATATGACCCCTTAAAAATAGACAGTCACAGTTTGGGATAAAGATAGTAAGAAAGATGTAGTTTAGTGTGCAGAACAGCTCGGTGGACTGCATCTCTCAGTAAGTCAGGACAGGACAGTCTATTTATTTATTTATTTATTATGTTTTATTATGTTTTTATCTAAGTATTTTGTCTTTTTATTATGTTTTATTGCATTTATTTTAATGTACAGCACTTTGAAAATGTTTGTGTTTGTTTAAATTTGTGCTTTATAAATAAAAATGGATTGGATTGGATCTCTCCACCAAAATGGCTGTTATGTTACCTTGGTACAATTTTAGTTCACCAAGAGTGAGGTGGAAAAGCATTAGAAGAAGTGAAAATCACACTATGTCTGGTCATTTTAAAATTGCAGAAACAATGACTGTGAACAGATCATTGAGAAAGTTACAGCAATGCGTGAAACTTCAACAGTTTTACACCAAAACTTTATTGACTCAAACTGTCCTTTAAATTGACAATAACTTTATGGGAAAATAATGACATAATTCGAACAGTATAAAAAAAATCATACATATACATATTTTTCTGAAAGGAAATACCATGAACATGAAAACTGTTGAACTATCAGGCTGTGAAAATACGTAAATAAAGAGGTGCAACTGTTGCATCACTGCAAAATTTATATGTCTATTACCTGTTCAGAGTCAGTACAAATGTCTCTGCAGCTTCAACAGGCCAGACATGTGATTTTCACCTAGTTTTTTACTTTTTCACTTCCCTCTCGAATAATGAGGTGAAATATACTGAAGTAACGGCCATTTGGTGTTGGTGTCATGTATCTCGTGTGATGAGAGTTGCAGTTCATTGAACCATTTCACACAAAACTAGAAGTTACTTTACCACAAACTGCCATTTTCTTCACTTTTTACAGTTACATTATAACCTGGCAAACATCATATGTGTAAACAAATCAAATAGGATCAAAAATGTATCTATCTTTTTTTTTCTAAATTTCCCATGGGGTACAGTGGAGGGGGCGTGGCCTAGTCTCTATTACAGTTGAAATCAATGTCATTGTTTTTCTTGAGAGGCCATTGTGCTTGAATATCTGTTTCACTGTTCATGTGTGTATTTTGTGCGTGTTGATTTTATTTGGCCAGGTCTCCTTTGCAAAAGAGATTTGGGATGTGAATGGCACTTTCTGGTTAAATAAAGGTAACTAATAATAATAACTAGAAGCACTCGGAGAGCGCAGACCTCCGCCAAGGCTGATCAGTGGCCCCCCCCCGTGGGCCCCCCCACGCCAAGGAGGTTATGTTTTTGCCAGGGTTTGTTTGTCTGTCTGTCTGTCTGTCTGTTTGTCTGTCCGTTAGTGTGCAACATAACTCAAAAAGTTATGGACAGATTTTGATGAAATTTTCTGGTCTGCGCCCCCCCCCCCCCCCCCCCCCCCCCCCGTAGGCCCCCCCACCCCTGATCACCACCAAAATTTAATCATTTCTTCCTTATCCCATTTCCAACAAACCCTGAAAATTTCATCAAAATCTGTCCATAACTTTTTGAGTCATGTTGCACACTAACGGACAGACAGACAAACTAGAAGCACTCAGAGAGCGCAGACCTCCGCCAAGGCTGATCAGTGGCCCCCCCCGTGGGCCCCCCCACGCCAAGGAGGTTATGTTTTTGCCAGGGTTTGTTTGTCTGTCTGTCTGTTTGTCTGTCCGTTAGTGTGCAACATAACTCAAAAAGTTATGGACAGATTTTGATGAAATTTTCTGGTCTGCGCCCTCCCCGTGGGCCTCCCCACCCCCGATCACCACCAAAATTTAATCATTTCTTCCTTATCCCATTTCCAACAAACCCTGAAAATTTCATCAAAATCTGTCTATAACTTTTTGAGTTATGTTGCACACTAACGGACAGACAAACAGACAGACAAACAAACAAACCCTGGCAAAAACATAACCTCCTTGGCGGAGGTAATAATAATCTGGTATCTAGGACAAGTCATAACAGAAGACGGTCAGTCTGAACAAGAAATTAAGCGGAGGGTCGGACTGAAAAAATCCCTATAAACAATAAATCCTTAGAATACAATAAAAAATACACCTGCTGCAGTGCTTCATATGGCCAAGTTTGATATATCCTTCTGAAACCTGGACTCTTACTTCCAGCTTTGAGGAAAAAGATAAATGTTTTCAAGATGTGGTTCCACAGAAGAATAGGTAGAAAAGCATGAAATGAGAAAAAGATAAACATGTCAGGACTGAAAGAGGTGGGAGCTGATTCACTGTTCATTTAAAAACATACAAAAATAAAAACTGACGTACTATGAACATATTGGGTAGCACAACCCACTATAGAAAACCATCCTGGAAGGAAAGATTGAAGGAAAAAGAGGTTGTGGGAGGAAAAAAAAATCTGAATTGGAAACATTGAGGAGCTGTCACAGATGAAGGTCAACCGATGTAGCAAGATGGCAATGGATCGACAGAAATGGAAGAACATGGCATCCAACCTCTGGAAGGAGATGGATACTACTACTACTACTACTACTACTACTACTATGACTAAAAAACAAAACAGTAATAATAATAATAATAATAATGATAATTTTATACTCACATAGTTTTTTATATGCATATTTATTCTATTTTGTATATATTATGCTTTATGTAAAATCTGGGATGACAAAGTCTGTCTAAGGCTTCGTTCAGACTGCAGGCAAATGTGGCCCAAATCTGAATTTTTTTTTTTACCTTCGCACTTTACACTCAATTCTTTTTTACACTCGCATTTAATGTGTACTATGAATGAGCACACAAAAAAATCGGATTTCACCAAAAAATTTGGAATTGTGCATTAAGACCTGCTGTCTGAAAGTAGTCTAAGGCTACATTCAGACTGCAGGCAAAGGTGGCTCTAATCCGATTTTCTTGCCCTTATGTGACCTGTATCCGATCTGTTAAAGACAGTTTGAACAGCGCAAATCTGATTTTTTCAAATCCGATTTCATATGTGGTCCTAGATCCAATACGTATCTGTTATTTTGCAATGTGACTTTAGTCTTAATGGCCAGGTCACATTTATCCAACCTTTACATCATTGAAATGCGACAAACGTCACAATTCTGCGTCCCAGGAGGAGGAGCTGTGGGAAAATCATATTTACTTTCGCAAACACAGTGCGTGCCTGCATGGTCACGTAATTATGTCAGTACCTCTTTTATGCATGTGGGTCACTTCAGGGTCGCATTCAGTTCATACTCAAATCTGATAGAAGTTGCATTTAATGTGTAATATGAACAAGCACAAAAAAAAAAAAAAAATCGGATTTTACCAAAAAATCTGAATTGTGCATTAAGACCTGCTGTCTGAATGTAATCTAAGGCTACGTTCAGACTGCAGGAAAATGTGGCCCAGATCCAATTTTTTTGCCCAATTGTGACCTGTATCTGATCTATTAAAGACAGTTTGAGCGGCATAAAACCAATTTTTTCAAATCCAACCCAGGCCACTTTCATAGGTGGTCCTAAATCCGATATGTAGCTGATATTTTGCAATGCCACTTCAGTCTGAACGGCCAGGTTGCATTTTTCCGACCTTTACGTAATAGAAATGTGACAAACATCACAATTCTGCGTCGAGACACTCCAAGATGAGATGCCTCCATATTTACTTCTGTAAACAGAGTGCGTGCCTGCATTGTTATATTATTACATCAGGACCTCTTTTGCACATGTGGGTCACTTCAGGGTCACATTCAGTTCATACTCAAAACTGATAGAAGTCGCATGTAATGTGGAATATTAACGAGCACAAAAAAAAATCAAATTTCACAAAAAAATCCAAATTGTGCATTAAGACCTGCTGTCTGAATGTAGCTGAAGTCTAATAATAACAACAATGAGAAGATAAAAATATTGACCAATTTCTATTTTTTATATATTTATATATATTTATTTATTCTTTATATTCTTTTATGGCTCTAAATATGTTGATTATCAGTTTAAGAAGTTAACAACAACAACAAAATGACAAAAAACTAGAACCAATTAACCCTTTCATGCATAGTGGTCACTCCAGTGGACAGTTATTCTCCAGCTGTTTTCTTGTATATTCATGGGTTTTGTTGTTTTAGTTCCATATCAACCAACACAGTGGACACTTATGCATCATCTCATACACTGTAATTCATGCCATTACTGTAACTTTGCTGTTCTTGATCAACCGGATCTGCAGTAACGTGTTAATTCAATTGGTAATTGTTATTAGACTGTAATTAACAATTTTCTTTATCAAAAAGTTTTTTTTGCATCTTATTTGCATGAAGTTAGTAATAACTAGTATTAGAGTATGTTAAAATGTGAGAAAACATCAGATTAGCTGCATGAAAAATGTTTTTATTTCATAGTTTTCACACAGTATATCACTTTCTGATAATGAGTTTTAAATATATGTTTTTTTTTGCTTCAAATATTAAATGCATGGTGTCCAGCTGAGTGGACATTTTTGTAACTCCATGGAAAATAGGTTCATTAAAAAAATTTCAATCGCATTGTTTTTTTCATGCCTAACCCTTTCATGCACGAATTACGAGAACCTTAATCAAAATTTTTTCCTGAGTGTTTTTATTCCTCTTTAGGCATGAAAAAAGACAATGTGATTGAAAATTTTCTTCTGAAAAAAAAAACAACAAAAAAACAAAAACAAAAAACATACAAAAAATAATCATTTAAAAAAAAAAAAAAAAAAAAATTCTTATGAACCTATTTTTCATGAAGTTGCAAAAATGTCCACTCAGCTGGACACCACACGTTTAATTTTGGGTGCACAGAAATGTGTATTTACTGATAAATTATGTGAAAACTATGGAGAGGGCTTGTGATTCTGGGGGTTTATGCTCAGGAGAGATCTACATAATGTTACCAATTCATGTCAGAAAAGATATGTAGTGTCTTAAAACTTTCATAAAGATATGTGAAAAAAACAAAACAAAACAAACACTGAAAAGAACAACAAAACCCATGAATATACAAGAGAACAGCTGTAGAAGAGCTGTCCACTGGAGGGACCACTGTGCATGAAAGGGCTAAACGGGAATAAAAATTCTCAGGAAAAACAAACTCAACTAAGGTTCTCATAATTCATGCATGAAAGGGTTAATGTGAACGTTAACTGTAGTTGACTGCTTTGCACTACTGTCAGTTTTCAGTCAACAGGCCACTAGCTGATATCTAAAACACATTTTCTCATCTTAAACTGCATTCAGGAAATGTAAGAAAAGGGTGTTTTTCCGTCACAGCCCTTGCTTAGTCATTTAGAGTGAGAAGTTGTGGTGTGCAAATGAATTAGTACGAATTCTTAGAAAACTGTTTATTATCAAAGCATTAAACTTTTTTAGCGGAAATCCAGTCCAGGTTTTCCGAGCACCACCTGCTAACCGATAAATTCAATTAAGGACTCCTCTTCCCACTTGGAGCCGGTCTCCAGGGCAGATCTTCCGGGCGACTCGCCTTGTAAGAAATTAGAAAATGCTACAATAAAAGCTTAAAAACTGAAAAAAATGGGGCAACTTTTAGAATGACAGCCGTCATTTTGCGTCCGGCGTAAACGCGCACACGCCCCTTTGGATGGAAGTGACCGAAAGACGGCGAAGTAGCTCAGGTAAGACTTTTTTTTTCCCCCCCTCTTCTGTTTTCCTCTCAACTACTGTTCACGCACATTTCCATTTCCAAACATTTAAGTCAGTGCGGAAAGCAGCGGCAAAGCGCGCGTCTCTGCAGCGGTGCCGCGGAAAAAGACGTGTTTAACGCAGTTTTACGCACGGAACCGGTGGCACGGACAGGCGCGGCGTGGATGTGGGGGGGACTTGTCGGTAAACACGGGGTGAAAACCGGCCACGATGGAGCGGCAGTAGCTCCGACAGCAGCCGCAACAGCAGCCGCAGCAGCAGCAGCAGGAGGAGCAGGTCTGGAGCGACCCCATACATCCAGCCCCTGGCACCAAAACCCACTGTCCCTGTGAAAACACCGGACAGGAGCCCACGCTTTAGTAAAGTTTCACACTAATCCACTCGCTGGTCAGTTTCAGATCCGTTAAAAAAGCAGTTGTCATGTGCAAACGACCAAAACCGCTTGTCCCTTTCTGTAAAAGTTGACACAGAAAGACGCAACTTTCCCCCTCTCTGTTCGCACTTTTTGCGAACTTACTTCCCAGATTTAACACCAAAACAACCCGCCAGAAGGGATGGGGTGTGTAGAAAAATGAGTTTTAATGTTTGTTTTGCAGAACTGAGTTGTATTTTTCTACAACTGACCGCTGACAATCACACACAAATACAAAAGCCACGCACACTTTTATTCTGACTTCACTTCTTCAAGCACAGAAAGTCCCGATTTTGGTCGAGAAAAACTAACTGAAACTCCCCCTGGTTGTCCCTAAACAGGTAGTAGCTTTCATATAGTATCATTTACAGTAAATAGGGGAACTACTATAAATGCATTCAATATTTAAAGCCTGAAATACGGAAGTTATGCTGTCAAAGATCTGTGAATTACTGAAGAAAAAAACAAACAAAAAACAAACATGCATTGTTATACTATGTTTACAAGCACTGTGGTGTCTCATTGAATTCGAGTCACAATTACAATCTGTTAAATGAATAAGTTTCTTCATATTTTAATGTATTTGTAGGCATTACAAGTGTCATTCAACAGTTCAACAGGACTATTTGCTCATATGACTGTTCTGGTGTCATCTTTTGCCAGGTTATACATGTAAATGTCAAAGGTAAATGTATATATATTTTTTTGCATTTCCTGCTCTCTGTTGCTGTAAGGCAGGTTTTCTGACTTCCACTCACAGCAGAACAAACAGTCTGTGTAAAAAAAAAAAAAGAACCGCATGTAGTGTGCGTGTTTGGTTAGTTTTGATCTGAACAAAACACCACCATGATGTGAGATTTATAAAGGGTCATTATTTGTAGTCTTGTGCATTTATGAGTGTCTGTGGTGTATGCTTGCCACTGTGTTTGTTGTTATTCACAGGGATGAAGACGGAGACAGGAATAGATCACTGGCACTTTAAACCCGGAGTTCTCATATTCTCGCCGGATCTTTCTCCTTTGCTAATTATTGTGTTGTTTTCAGAGCAAATATGTCATATCCATGGCGACCAGGCAGGTTTATTGTCTCTCCCGTGCAATAGCTCACAAAAGTAATTAATTATCCTTTTTTTCTCTCTCCCTCCTGTCTTTGGTTAAACAGATCATTCATGGAAAGCCATCTTCTTTATTAAAAATGCCACTGCTAGTACAACACAAGGTAAACATCAAAGTTTATTTTTTAATTTTGCAGTTTTGATGCCCCTTTTTGCGCTTTGATTTTTTTTTTATGTCTTACAAACTGTTGTAGATAAAATAATTATATAATGTTGAAAGATTCATTACACACACAATGTGTGCTTTTGAGGTATTTTCCATAATACCCTCATAATGCAGCAGCTGTGCAACCTTACTGTTGCAGATGTATTCATGCATGCAAAACAAGCACACACTTGACACTTAAACAGGCAAGCTTAAAAACACATGCTTAGACATGAAATCATCCTGCATTTGGTCTGATTTGAATAACAAGCATCAGTCAGAACAAGGTAAGTCTACTTCAATGCAGTCTATTATTTTATGAGGCTATGAAAAATAATAATCAACAGCAGGTGACACTACAGGGTACATTGATTAACCACAGAGCAATACATTGCTATTGCACATGAACTTTTATGCAGTCTGCCCAAAGAGAGCTGTAAAGTGATCAGTAGAGGCCGTTTCCACTCCTTCATCCTGTGTGCTCCCTCAGTGTAACTCTGGAATGTAACGGCATGTGTCTACTGTCCGGAGGTCCATCTCTAGCTGGACACTGGCCAGTCTTCGCTGTCACACTGCTGGTACAGTTTCTCATCTCTCTTCTGCATTGATGAGACACTGCAATATCCATCTGTCAAACATACTGCGGTTCTTTTCTACCTCTCTTACCCTCTGTGTGCCTTCAGCCGATGAGCTGAGGAGGAAAAGGCACTAATTGTTGTGTTGTTTTAATTTCGTTGGGATTTGTTTGTATTGTTAAGTGCTTATGGATGCCGTCCTGTAGGCCTCTTAGTTGGTCTGTGTCTCTGAAATGGCTCTTAAAATGTTGTTTGTAGTGCTACGTTCCAGGTTCACTTGACAAGTACAGAATCTCATTGGTTAATCAGTGTGCAATGCCTCCAACGTTCTTATTTCCTGCAGCCCTATCAGTCATTGAAATGCCTCATGTCTCATAAGTACCCATCTGCATTTGTCAAGGGGTGTGTAGAATTAAACCCATGTGTATTCCTTTTCTGTTTGACCTTGGCTGTGGACCTCAGGTCTTTGATGTCAAATAAGCATCAGTAATCCCAGGCGGCATTTGACAGGCTTCAGGAGCCATTACTTTTGTTTCCCGGCGCATAAGCTTTATCAATTGCCCCTAGTGTAATGATTTTGTATACAAATTCACACTACCGCAACCATAGTGTTTTTCCTTGTAAGAATATACTGCCTTCAACACGTACGGTTATACCAGCACAAATAGCACACATGTTTTTTTAATCATCATTATTGTTTTTATTTTAGTGCTGAGGAAATGTCCTTTTTGCATGCTTGATCAGCCAGTAGAGAAATCCAATATAATGGAGGTTCAAGGTGAATTGCATCCCGTGCATTTCCCCCCTTCGACTGAAGGAATATTCCAGAGCAAAATAAACAAATCACACAGACAACAGTAATATAGGGTTGATTTTGAAGGCATGAAATAAGTATCGATTAAATCCTGCAGTTCATAGATGAAAATGGCCTTTTTGGTAATTTGTCCTGGGTCCTTTCAATACGGTGGTGAAAGAGAGAGAGCAACAGAGTGGAAGAGAGAGGAAGAGAGAGCAGAAAGGCAAGGCAGAAGAGAGAGGGAGAAAGGGAGAGAGAGGAGTATAAGACATGCGAACAGTGAGAGAGAGAAAGACAGAGAGAAGAGCTTTCATAGAGTTGAGAAAGGGACATGCTGCCCCTTTCCGAGCTCATTATCATTCTTAATAAGTCTTAAGGAAAGTAGGAGCATTGAGTGTAAATGCACGGTAATCCTTACACTGGCCAAGGTTAGTAGGGACGTCAGCACATGCGCACCGTTCCCAGCTGGCCACTTTGGGACAGGGAGGGGACCAGAGGAGCACAGTTAAGGATAGATGTTCAAGGAGAAAGTGAGGACGTTTAGACACTGTGTAAAGGTTAGGCCCTTTCCCCCAGCCTGTAGCTTTTTGGTGGCTGCACCACCTGGCACTCGGCAAGTAAACAGTTCTGTATCAGATTAAAAACAGCAGGCCCGGGTGTCATAATTCAGAGGAAGAACTAAGAAATGGCATATTGACATGTGAGCTGTAAATTACAAAGCTTGATTGAAAATCAAAAAATCTCAGCCACTTTTTTTTTAACTTTATTAACATGTACCCCTAATGGATTCTGTACTTGTAGTCACTGTTGGCTCCCGCTCATGCTAACTCACTGTTCTTTGGGTGTGGTCCAAAAACAAGCATTAAGATGAATTGGATGAACTGGTGACCAATTAACTCATTTAACAAATTGCCAGCCACTTGTAGAGGTTGTTCAGCCATGCTGTTTTAATGGAAATCCAATGCAGTGTGTGTTTTATATTATGTTCTAAGCTCACGATTCGGTGTTGTGTTACTCCGTGCAGTTTTAGGAATATTACGGCATTCCTCCTCATTAATCAAATCAGAGGTGATGCATAACAAATTAATCACAGTCCAGAAAAAAATTCACATTACCTCATTTTTACCATTATGTAACTCATCACGTTTCTGGTTTTGTTTCATGTTTTACTCCGTTCCCTCAAAGCCCTTCAAATGCAGTGTAACAATGTTTGATTAGTATTATAGTATGTGACTGATGGCTGCTCAAAACCTTGGAAATTAGACTATTTTTGTCATGTAAAGATATAGTTTTTCTGCTCTGTGGGACTTTGAAGGTTGTTATGGCCAAAAAATTAAACCTGAATTATGATGATTTACGATTTTTACCCTTGCCGCAGGATATTGTCATCAGATCATCATCGGTCTGTCTGTCTATTGTATGTGCAAAAACTATGGCGTGGATTGAAGGCCGAGGTTTTTCAGGTGCGGGCACATTATGCTATTAAATTATCTCTGGTTGTAAGAATTGAAGACACAAGATGATTGAAGGATAATGATTCTTTAGAAAAACTATACACCACATAGGACTAGACCAGCATATTCATATGAAGCAGAGAGGTTGTATTTAGCATTTTTTTTTAGCAAGAAAAGTCTCCAATTTTGCAAATTATGCATTTTTCATAATTTTCAGAAAGCAAACCCTGTTCAATTGAATTAATTTGATATATTGCCCAGCCCTACTTTGTATATAGGGTGGAAGGATGCATTCTATTGCCCAGACTAAGCATTGGTAATAAACCTGCAAATAATAAATTGTAGCCTGCCTATCCATTTTGCTTAACTTTTTATAATGACAAATGTTTTATAATTGATTAGATTTGTGTAGCACTTTTCTGTTTACTCGAACTCAAAGCACGTACATTGGATCAGATATCCAACCATAAAGTTAAAAATGAAAATTTGGTATGGCAGTGACTTTATTTAATATGCTGTTGTAACGTGAAGAAACATTTTAGCTCAAAATATTACCTATTGCATCATTTTATTCACCACCTGGAATGAAAAACTGATTTTATTGTGTTAAACTTGTAATTTCCTCACATTTTCAGATAATATCTGGTGTCATCCTTTTTTTTCTTTTTGCTTTTTGTTGCCTATTTTTGCGAGAGAAAGTAGAATTAGTGCTTAATTCTACAAGAAGGGGAAAACAGTAAAATACGTAAATGAAATTGGAGCTGATGGTGTAGAGTGAGGGTGCCCTTTTGTCTTGCTCACTGTAATGCTATCTCTGTACTTTTCTGTCATATTAAGATGATTTACCCAGAGACAGGTGTTCTCAGACTTTTGTTCATGAACCTGTGACATTTTGTTCTGTTTTGTACTGTTTTGTAGGGACTTACAGGCTTTTGTTGCACCATGTTGGCCTGTTTGGGTTGCAGTTTTATCAGTTTTCCTCCGTTCTAATGCATATGGAGCTTTACTGATGGTTAACTTGGCAGACAACGTTCCCATTTTACTCCAAAGGAAGATGCTTCTAGGAACATCTCATTGTCACCCTTTTATCTGCCTGCATTTTGGTTGCAGCTCAGTTGACAAGCAGCTCCATTGCTGGCACCCTCCAACCCGACCAATCCTCCAACCCCCTCCAGGGAGCCTTAGGAGGCAAAGAGCCATCACCATGGTGATGTGAACACAGATCACACACACCCCGGTCCATTGTGACTGGCGTGCGTTGAGGTGAGAGGGAACAAAATGTCACAGCAACAGGTTTTTTTGTGTTTTGTTTTTGACTCAATTCTCATTGGGAATGTGCTCAGATCCATGCGCTCAGCAACTCCCGGAGAGACTGTGGGAGCTGGCGAAGCAAGTCGATTTGAGAGATGAATGAAGAGACATGATAATAGGTTGTAAATCCCCACAAACCAGGTTTTGTACAGTTTTTTTTTTTTTTTTTTTTTTTTTTATGTGACCATATTTGGCATCGACACAAAGACACAAAAGGATGAGTGAACTGTTAAGTGGAAGTGTGATTTGATTAAATCTGTTGACAGAGTGCACAGATAAACAAGAACAGCACAGTTTTGACACTTCAAATCACAAAAATTTAATTTAATCAGTCTCACAGAGTTGAAGAGGGACCGATTTAGTACACTTACACCTAAAACGCTTCATAGCCTTTTTCCGATACCGCAGATCGACTTGCTTTTTCCGAGCTGACTCATGATGATGTGATTTCTCTGTTGCAGTCTCACAGCGGGAGTCCGTTAGATAAGATGACAAGAACGGAAACCCCCCTTCAATTGAACCATGTTGTCACAGCTGACGTTAGGCTCAAAAACCTGTTGTCATATTGCGATAATAATAAATATCAACCAGGTCTGTTTTTTGGCTTTAATTTGTGGAAACCTTTAAAAAAAAAAAAGAGTTTGATTAGTTGATCTGATGAAAGAAAAAATGAATCACTGCTTATAAACATCAGCACCTCCTTTGTGGACTGTCACATCTTAACCTCATGTGGTGACATAATGTAAAAATTCTATCAGAAAAGAAACCCAGGACAAGAAAATGGCCAGATGAATTATTAAAAAGTAAACTTATAATGTGTAATATATATTTATATATTTTTTAAAACTATCTATATTAATTGGTTGTATCCGTCAGTCTAGAAGAATTTTAATCTATGTAACGGCTCATTTCATTTGGTCTCTCGTCAATTCTAAAATGTATTTAACATTACTTGTGGCTTTTTGATGAGAGTATATTGACATGGCATAGACATTCATCGCAAGATGCAACATGAATAAAGCTTAAATACACTGCCTTGTCTGTAAACGGGATTTCTGTCTGAGTCACATCAGACAGACATCTGTTGGCAGTGGTGTTGGAAACAACAACTCCCATGAGCCCACGCTACTTGACGACGTCATGTACTACATCTTGTTTTATTGTTTTGACTGTGAGACAGCTAACGGCAGGAATTACATATTGTGTGTGTTTTAAAAGATATACATTGTTGGTCAATACAGACCAAATGTTGTGATTTTAATCATCGTAATGTGGGAGTTAATAGGTTGTCTGGTTGGCTACGTTTTGTTGTTGTGTTTTGTGTTTCATGGTGACAGTAATAGCAGACATTAGGAGACCCTTAACTCCACTGTTCTTCTGCCTTACTGACCTTTGATTTAATGCCCTTCAGACTCCTCGTTTTTATTCCGCCTTTTGACCTGGCTTGAATCAGGCATTGCGCTATTGGTTGGAGGCCTCTTGAAGAGACGGTGGCGTATAGATCATATGGCATCATGGAGATGGACCAGGTTTTGCCCCCAACCCTGAATAAGATGTGGGCTGTGTTTAGTGACAGGTTCAGGGTCCCATAGGTGGGGAGGAGGGGTCATTTAGTGCTAGAGGGCACATGGTTGGCTTCAAACACACAACCTTAACGTCTGGCATAATGTCTGGGCATCCTGCCCTTTGCTCTGAATAGAAGACAACTCCATGGCTCTTATGTACCAGTGTGACTGTTCCCACTGTCCATATACATACAGTATTTGGTTTAGTTTCAATGATGTCTTGCATAAACTCCACACTCCCAAGAACCACAAGTCTCATTAATATTTGTTGATATGTATAGCAGTCAGGTGTTTTCATGCCAAGTCTTTAAGAGTAAAAGTGCTGTCTGCCATCTCCATTCCCTGAACAGATGCAAAGGTGCAGGTCCTGAGAGATCCTTTTATGTTTGGAGACCTCTCCTTGCTCCTTTTTACTGCGACCTCCGCCACAACACAGCTCCGTCTCAATCAGCTCTCCGCTGTAATCCCACTTCACAATTCCTCTTGGCTAGGGGAGTAAATAAATTTTTTAGCGTTTATTAGAATACAGCTTGCCAGAAGGGACTCCTCTCTCCTCTCCTATAGCTGCTCCAGTAATTAGCAAATTGATTAGGAGAACTTTAACACACCACCTTGGCTCTTATCTCCCCATTCTAGGACAATATTGTTGTGCCATGGGACAGCGTAAATATTTTAAGGGAAACCCTCAGTGAATCTCATTAAATGGCTATGGGGCAGAGCAGCTGTCTCCTGCTGAAGGTCCCAGCCAATTTTCTAAACTATGATTAAAGAAAAGTTTTGGATTATTTAAACATGCTGTGTCCTGTGGGTTTTTTGCTCAGTGCCACTGAAGACCTCAGATCCCCCCCCACCCCTCCGTGCCAGGACCGCTCCTCTCCCTTTGGATCTATTAGTTTGAAATCGTTTGGGTGATGACTCTTTGAAAGTGTTGGTCATTCTGGGATGCTATGCTCAAAATGCAACAAAGACCTCCCTTTTATGCGCGAATGCTAATTAAAATTTGTACCCCCCATCCCCAAGCTGCAGTGGGAAAGACTTGGTAGCAATTTGGCAGATAATCAAATTGCATTTTAAATGGAGCCGTTTAAAGATGACTGGGGTCTGCTCACAGGAAGACAGTGGCACAAATTAAGCTCCAGAAGCTGCGATGTGCACAAAGAAACAATACAAACAAAATGCACATCATGATGAGGGTATGCATTTATGTAAATGGACAACATGCAATGATTGATTCATGTTTTCCTTTAATTAGTTAAAAGGAAGACAGGTACATAGTTGTTTTCTTTCTCCGTGGATGCGTGCAGAAATACTGTTTTTATTCTAATTATGATTTCCTTCTTGTTAAGTGGCATTTTTTTCTCCTAATGTGTCCTTACAATCTGACCAATTGAGGCAAAAAGCAAATAAGACATGATTTGTTAACGGTCGCTGTACCTTGGAAACATTCAGTACTTAATTTTAGATTTTCAGCATGACAGAAAAGGCAAACTGGGTGGAAAATGTTGTCAACAGCTATGTTTGTCTACAAAAATCTGTGCTTAGAAGCTGTCCCCCCACATTTGGTATACATCATTAAGTTCTTCGTGGCCAATCAAATTGTCTATTCACACGGCATTCCAGTACATATTAGTGACAACTCGTTAGCAGAAAACAGAAAACTGACAGAAAAAATTTAGAAAACAGGCCTGAATTGTTTATCTGTCAGAAAGTGTAATTCTCATCAAACGGTGGAATTGGATTAAAGTTTCAGCTCCCAAAGCCTCTTATCCTCTGTCTGAAAAAGTTAAAGCGCCACATGATCTCTTTAGTTTTCAGCACCCCGTCTTACTCAGGCTACTTTTCTTGTAAAGTATAGCATTCATCACAAGACCAATACAGCCATCAGAACCGCTTCATATCCATAAAACCCCATTATGGACAGCACAACAAGTGATGCTTGACTTGTAAGTTTAAAGGCTTCTTAATTGGCTGTGATTTGCTGGCTGTACAGCGCTGACTGTGGAAGTGGCATAATGATCCTGCTTGGATGATACATGACTTTTCTGGGAACTTATTGCACCTTAATGCTTGGATGTGTCTGTTGGAGTTCTCTGTGAAACTATTGCCTTCATCTCGGCATCATAACGGGCTGACACAACAATGTTTGTGACCTGTGAACTGCAGGTTGTGTTTGAGTAGTTGTAATGTTGACCTTGTCCACTTTCCCTGCACCTACCCGCATCCAGAAAAGTCCCTCGAGACCTTTTACAGTGCAAAGTAGCCTCCCTGTTTTCACTTTGAATTTGTGATTGAAGGCAACTAGATACACTGAAAGAAATATAGGAGCCCAGAATGATGCAGTAAATAAATCATCACATTTTTGCCGTTTTTCTACAGGTTTTATCGGCTCAATTTGCCCTGATGTGGCATATTTTTTGCATTATCATCATACAAGAGGCAAGGTGCTCTTTATTCTTTTTTTCACCTTTGCTGAGGCTCCAGGTGAGCTAAAGTGATCCTAGATGTGAAGCATAATCATGCAGATCATATATTGGCTAATACTAGTGCTGCCACTAAGGACTCATTTTCTAATGGTTAATCTTTCGACTAATTTTTCGATTATTCGACTAATCTAAATGACCCCCCCCCCCCCAATGATGACCTCAGATAAATGCAAAAAAAATTATTATGAGGCATTCCAAAATTAATGAATTTTTAATAAAATCTTGGGGCCAAAAATAGGACCAAAAAATTGGGACTGGAAAACCTACCTAGGTGTTAGTGCATTTGATCTGGAACACATCGCCTGAAATGGTCTTATATAGCACTATAAATAAAGACACTGTGTTAAATTTGACGATCCTAGTGGTTTTTCTAATCCAGACATGTGGGCTTTTTATGAATCTCAGTCTCATTCCAGGTTTCGTGTGTAACCCATCGTGTCCACTCATGCTACATGCAGAACCTGGCCATTTAAACACATATAAATCATGAGTGATTTTGCAGCAGCGGTCATTTTTGTGAAACACTCTGCCTTGCATAATTAGTTCGATTCCCAAAATGTACCTGTGAGAGAATAAAGAGATATTTGAAAAAATAGCGTGTAATTTTCGCGTCCTTTTTACCATGTTACATGTGGATTTTGTAGAAAAATAATAGAAAAATGGAAATATTTCTTTTTAAAATAGACCCAAAGTGCTTCCAAACTTGCTTCATAACATTAGTCTGCACCTGGTTTCAGTTTTTAGCCCCCATGTCCTGTTTTTAGGGACCAGTTTCATAGAAGCACCGATCTGCTCCAGGTCTCAGTCAAACCAAAAATAAAATCCATTGTTCAGTGATGTTATGATGTAATGTGGGATCATGGTTGTTGTCAGAATATTATTATACAGTTTGTACAAAAGTTTTGGCACCCACTTACACATACAATGAAATGTTGTCATGACAAATGTCAAGACTGATTTTTTTTTTTCCTGAGTGAGAATTATTAAACAAAACAAAACAAAAAAACCCAATTCAGTCAGCTACGTAATTAATTTCTTTTCAGTGTTAGAATGTGACAGATATTTCAGAAATCTAGAACATTAGCACAATTATACTGATTAAAAAATGCATTTTAGCTGACAATGCAAAAATGTTAATGCTGTGACACAGTAAAAGTGTTTTTTGTAATATTTATTACAACATATTATTATATATAATATTTGTCAGTATTGGTTTTTTTTGCCCAACCCCATACCTGACATACCTGGATTCAATGTATCCCAATAGTGTAGTCCATGTATCATAATGGATGTATCATAATTTTGACTGTCAAAACAGAAAATGGCTAAATATTTTGTAATTGTACTTAATTTCACTCCTGTACATTTGGATGTTGGAATAATTTCTTTTTATCATTATAAATGTTAATGTTTGTCATGTGTTGACCAAAAATATGGCTCTAAACTCGATCTGACATCTATTTTGGTAATTACTGATTCATACTGCTTTTCGACATTTTAATCATATAACTCTGACTGAAATCACCTTTACAGACAAAGTAATGTTTTCAACTTCTGATGGCATTATATGACATTTATGTTAGACTTTAATTCAAATAAAGCGGTTAATGAAAGTAAAGGAGATGCAGAGGTGACCAAATTGTAGGGCTGTTACACTGAAATAATTCTGGTTTTCTCATATGTACCCTGCAATGAACTGGTGACATGTCCAGGGTGAACCCCAATCAGGTTCAGAAAACGAATGAATGAATGTACATTTATATAGTATTGTTTGTTTGTTTATTTGCTTATTTATTTATTTCGAATATTGCATTAAAATTAAACAACAAAAGAATTGTATAAATAGAAAGTCAAACATTTTAAAAGGAGTGGGATGAAGTTTAATTTATAATCTCCCACCCCTTACCCCATCCTTCACCTATCCTAATTTCCCATGTCAGATTCCCTAGGTAGTAGTATAGATTCAGTACATACCACAGAAGTTGTCAATTTTAGATATTTTAACGCAGAAATGTTGAATATAATTGCTTTAAAGTAATTTTTAAAAAGTACAAGGTATATGAAGTCATCATAATATGATTAAATTAAATAAAACCTAAGAGAATAGTCATTTCTGTGCATGCATTGATTGGAACAGACCTGTTTCTTTTCCTTTTAGTAAAAGCAGCTGAAGTAGAAGACATCCTAATTGGAGCAACACAACTGCAATTTTATGATGCTGATTGACAAATATTGTTGCAAAGTTAATGGCACAAGAGGGATTTGATTGATCAAGTGGATGACTGATCATAAAACTACAGTCAATATTTGGCTGTAGCTTTATTTCCTCTCTGAACAACAGTGTGCCAGGATGTCTGAGATGTATGGTTACACACACACACACACACACACACACACACACACACACACACTGCCGGCAAAATACATATTTACATTTATGTCTGTTCCGAGCACGCTGCTGCTGTCTCTGTTTGCCATATAGTAAAGAACGTCCCCTGATGCTAAAATGAGCAGGCTTACACTATTTATTCAGTTGGAGCAAAGGGTATTGGTTAAAGCTGACCAATTTTAGAGTAGTTGGGATGAAAATCTCTCACTAATTACTGTACTGTGTAGATCCTTTGGTCCAAGTCCCTCTGCTGCAAATGATGGTATTAAAAAGCCTCTTTTATTTATAGAAATAAAATTTTAGCTTCAGAGACAATAGGCTAGTTCTGTTTTACGGTACAGCAGACTTTATCTTTTTAATAAAAATTCCTGACTTGGTGAAAGTTTAATTAATAAGGGACTTAAAGCTAGAGGAATGAACAAGGGAGTTGGGTCTTTAAGGGGGTACTTATTTTTCCATCTGGGCTATCCTCCAAAAAAACTGTCAATTAGTGTGTTAAGCTGAAGAGACAAAAAACGTCATTAGTTCTTGCAAAAAGAATAATGGGTTTTAAAGGTTTTGCTTTAGAGCCGGGCTAAAAGCATAAGAGCGGGTCTAATGTATTTTCACTTATTTCCTGCAATATCAAAGTTTGGAGGGAGGCTGTATTGTTCTAAGGTTTGAGGTGTGTGACAGTGGGTCGTTCTTCTATACAACTGTGCACACGGTCTGAAAAAAGAGCAGTAAAATTAGTTTTTCTTCTTGTGGTGTAATGATTTATGCAGTGCAGATGTTACTTTGTGCTACTGCTCATACCTGAATGTGCTTTTGATGTGTCGAATTAGATTGATTGTGGAGAAAATTGAACCTTGTCAACCTCTGTGGAGCTAATGTTCTTACTGTTAGTGGAGTATTACGAGAGAAATTTGCTTTTTTGGTTGGATTTTTCACCTTGAAAAACAAAAATGCACACTTGTACAGTTGCTATAAAGAGTCTAAGGAGTAAAACTAAATAGAAAAGTATATACAAGACACAAAATGAAATGGTTTCCAATAAAAGTGTATCAAGATGATTGTGTATTTATGTTGCCTTGCTTAGTTACAGGTGAAGTTTTGGTATAGTAATAATTTTGGCACATTTTAACCTTGGTTTTTTGAATGTCTTGTTGACCTTGCTTATTATCTTCCTCTGATTTTAGTATAAAAACACTTTATTTTGGCATTCATCACATTGCTAGTTGTCGGAGTAAAGAAACACACTTTAATATGTTTACTTACTTGGGTTGAAAATTTTGCAATTCTTTTCCTCCCTTTTTTCCTTTGTAATGCCAATAGCTTGTATATAGGTGATATTATAGAATTCACTTCTTTATTATAATTAAATAATGCAACCAAAATTTCATATCCCAATATAGATCACTTCATATTTAGATAGTATATATCATAATGTAGCACATTACAGTAACTTAAAGGAGTGATATTTTGCTTCTTTTAAATGGACTTATGCATTTTAAATCATTTCCTTGTGGTCTGCATAAACTGTAAATGCTCTGCTTGGGTCTGAATTCTTCATTAATTCAACTCCACAGGTCCATCTTCAACCCTATTTCTGAGTAATGACACCAGAAAGGTTGTTTTGAGCGCTGGCCCTTTAAATCCAAATGAGCCACTTCACGCCCCACCCCTTCCAGGTTGTTGACTGTGCTTTCTGTCCCGTTCAGCCACTTGTGTTCGTTAATACAACCAACAACTGAACATTTTAGGTAATTGGCTCGAAGTTTGGACATATTTTCAGTTTTTACTACAACCACTGCTGCTGATAAACAATTATGTTGTACTTGGAGAAAAGTTTGTCGGAAATTTTGACCTAGTATGTGCAAATGTCGGGACGTAATTAGTTATAAAATGTAACAAATTAAGTAGGAATTAAAACAGGTTGTAGAAATCCACTCATTTTTGCTGGAATATATATAAAGATAGCTTTGCACCTGGAGGGTTCAAATTCACACTTTATGAACTATTAGGGTCCAAATACACAAATAAATGTACCAAAGACTAATAAAAGTGGGTTTAGCAAAAATATGACCCCTTTAAATGAATGCACAATACATAAATACCTTATGTATATTGTCAAGATAAAATGACCACATTATTTGTGAACAACATGAAAGATATTTTTAAAATTTTTGTCCATTTTCACAGACTCCAACTTTTGTGGCTAATCTGTACTGTTTGACATCATTCTTGTGTGTCTTCTGGGGCATAATTTGTACAGATTTGTGGTCCATGTTAGACCCTTTAGAGCTAAACCACATCCTAAAGCGTTCTTTTTGACACCAGATACCACATTGTGTGTCAAAATTACTTTTCTCCATGTTTATTTGTGCTGATTTCATATGCATTTCTTGCTGTTTTTGTGCCTTTTTGATGAACTCGCAGCATTGAAGCAAAAAATATTGCCATAAAGGCTATGATTTGCAACATAGTGAAATAAAAGATTAGTTCTCAGAAGCAATAGGTCTTTTGTCTCTTTCCATGTAAGATATACTGTCAGATTACACAACATTAATAGAAATTTCTCCCACACTTCTTAAAGGACTGGGAAAATAATACTTTTGGTCAGTGTAATTGCTTCTAAGTTTTGCACTGAAATTGCTGTTGAACTCTTACTTTATGTTGGTCTGTTATTATTTATAACTAGATATTGTATTTTATTTATTCGTCGTGTATGAATGTTGTTGGATAGTGTTTTGATTTGTTGCAACTATGTCTGTGCTGCTTCCTTTGGCCTGGCCAGTCTTTTAATGTCAGTGAGGATTCATGTAGTTAAATAAGAGATATAACACATAATATAATGTATTGATCTGATACACAGGATAATGTTTTACTCTTGTAGGTAAAAAGCTTAAATAATACGTCTAATTATTTTATCATGATTAAGAAGTGAAAGGTTGTGTCATAAATGTAACTTGTAAAGTCATTGTGGGTTTGTTTTGTGCAAATGTAAGGCGTCTAGAAATGAAATGTTTGCTGTAGAAATTTAATAAAGAAATGTATTAAATTTAATGACAGTGGAAACCCAGTGTTCTCAATAACAAATAATATATAAAATGAAAATTGGATGTTTAAAATCAATCTAGAAGCAATTAATTTTTGATTAATATGTCCAAAAATGGGATATGAAGAGGTCATGTGTAAATATTTACGGAAAAGCACATGTGGTATAATCCATTTCTCTACCTCATATTGTACTGTTCTAACATAAACCCATATTAACCTCAACAGTTTGATACAAAACTTGTCTGGGGCAAAGATACATCAGTTTGGGATACTTTTGGGAGGATTGGGACTAATATGTCTGCTATCTTGATGAAGATCCTCAGTAAATGAGAGTGTAAATGACAGCCTTTGTGCAGTTTTTTTTTTCTTTTGTGCAGACGGTGTGACAGCGGTGCTTGGATGAGGCTTACATAACTGGTCATAGTGCAAGAGGTTTCAGGCGCGGAGCCCAAAAATCACATTGACTTCTGCCACACACAACAGGAGATGGCTTTTGCAACACAGTGTGAGTGCTAGTAAATGATTGGTTACAGGAGATCCTCCAATAAATTAATTGTTTCCACTTCATGGTTAAGTATGTGCTACTCTTCCAAATCGAGTGCTGGTACTTGGTTATTACACTTTAATAGCTCGCTTGCCAAACTAACGATATATTACTCTATGTGCTGGCTCAGATCAGAGAAGATGAATTGGCTATTAATTAGAGTTGCACTGAGAGGGCACAGGGGAGAGACTACTCATAGCCTTGCAATCAGTGTCAACTGGGGCCTTTTTCTGACTGGGACGGCCGGGGCAAGCCCAGGTCACCGACTCGTACCATAAAACCTCGGAATCTGGTGAAAGGAAGCAGCGTCAAACATGGCCACCATTTTCTTGAGTCAAACAAAGGACACAAGAGTTTAACATTGAGCAGCTGCAACTTCATCTGATGATTGTAATCAGGAGCACAGGCAGAATGGCAGAGATGTGTGGGAGGTTGTTTGGCTCCATGAGGTTCCTTAACAAAAGCCTCACGTCCGAAGGACTTTGAATTAGAAAGTTATGGAGGAAATATTTGACGGGCAGAGATGATTTGTGGGGAATATTATTGTTTGGCTCACTTTTCTTGTGCAGCCTCTGAATTAGCCCTTTTATCACAATTAATTAAGCTTGCCTATAGGAGATGTTCCATCTTGAGCTCATCCACGCAGGATAAATAAGTCAAAGCAGCAGGATATATGTCCTTTTATTGGCTGACTTGATCTCGGAAGCATCTGTAGTGGGGGGAAGCTGTCTCTGTGGTGCGACTTTGTCGAAGAGTCTTAACCATCACTCACTTTGAATGCTTCTTTTATGACTCGTTTTGTTAAAAACCTCTTTTTTTAATGCAGGTATCAGGAGTTATGGCCTGTCTATGCAAATTAGGAAATTTTGACAGTTTGTTATTCATGTCATTGCCTTTTTAAACACTTAAAGGCAATAAATCTCATCATGACAGGCTGCTTCGAAATTGCCACTAAATATTATTAAATATTTTAACAAGTTCCTTGTAAATATGCCTTAAATGTTTGAACGATGGGCAGGAAGAAAAATGGCTTTGCATCAACTTATTAGAGGCTATAAAAGTGGCAGTGATTTATCATGGATGTGGAGCAGCTCAGGGCATCTCTTTTTTGTTTTGCTTATTCTGTTAGCTTGCTTTGTCTTGATGTGCACATTTAAGAGAGAAGCATCACGTTAAAAGCCTCCGGTTTCACAAGTCATGAAAATATGAGCAGCAGATATTGTTGTACCTGTGGTCCTTGAAAGACAGAGCGATATATGGCAGCAGCATTTTAAAGTTTTAAAGCTTCTCGTACCATTTACAGTTTTCAGAGTTAAATTTTGTGATATCATTGACTGATATGACTTTAGTGTGTTTATCAAGAGATACATGTGATAAAAGTGTTTGAGATAAATTGTGTGTGGGAAATGAGAGAAATTTCTGTCTTGTGGCAAATTGTGCTTATGTTATCTTTGACCTTGACATACTATGTACCTTTATCCAGTGATGCCATCCGCACAAAGCACAGCTATCAGTCTGGAAGAATATGTTAGTATAACTCTAAACTGGGGTTTGTGTCATTATCTTAAAGTCATGGATGTTTGCATGCACATAATATTCCAGTATTTGCTCTCATTCTGCAAAATATAAAACTGATAATAAGCTATTTACATTACTTAGGATATGAATATTCTTTTAATTTTCCTATTTGCATTCCACAATATATAAAAAATATCACCTTCCTAAAATATTTTTTTCAGATTTTCAGGAAACACAAAAAACTTATCCAGAAACTAAATATTTGATGATTTAAGCAAAAAAGGTCATTTTTGTCTATTTCAGGAAAGTGATGATGTGTTTTCTCAAAGAGTTCTACTAATGCCAGATGGTCCCCTCCCTCTTTTGTTCCTTCAGGTCAGGTTCATATTTTCTCATATCCAAAACCTTGTTGATATCATCTCTCATATTGTTCAAAAGTAGGAGTGTTTTTTTTTACAAGCCAGAAATGTGGATTTTTCTTCTGAGCATCCATTTCTACCAAAGAGGATCTTTATCTTTACTGCAGCTGAGTGTAAACACCTGCTGTAAAATGCACAGATTAGATTCATGCTGTATACATGTCCAAAGAATCTTCATGAAACCAGAATAATTTTTGTAAATCCCATGTCTTAGAGAGAAAACGCCCCATTCTAGAAAAAATAATATTCAGCTGAGTATTCATTTTGCATGATACCCGTAAATTTCAGAATGTTATCATATTCAGAATAACAGTGGAATAATGTAAACGTGCTCTGTATCCTGCTTATATTACTGTAGTGGAGACGCTTTGATATAAATGGTACAAAACTGTGCCTGATAACAGTCTGTCGTCTAAATATAAACATGTAATAATTGAAAATTGTGAAGGAAAAAAAAAAGCAAATCTAGAGATAGGAACTGTCTCATCTTGTTAATTACAAAGCAGAGTTCCAAACAGATGCTGATCTATCTAAAATAGGTTGATGTGACACAGTCTGGTGGTTTTGGTGCACCTTCTGACTGGTTGAGCCTGTGGATAGTCCATCACACCGGGGTCATTTAGAGTTCTAAAGGATTTATGTTTCACAGATTCTTTTATCAGCCACATTTGAGGTTTTACAGTCAGAAGTCAACTTTTTTCTGACCTAGCCTACCATTTTGTGACTTTAAGTGGTTTCTTAATTTATGGCACTTCAGTTATGATTAAGTTCAGCTTAAAGTTGAGTGAGAGAGAGAGACTGAAAATCCTTGGCAAAAATTCACAGGATGAAAAAAAAAGTGTGAAAAATGCTTATTATGCATAGGTAGTTGTTTTATTAGGCTGTCTCAGATGAAAGAGCTCCTAAAAAGCCTTGTATATATTTAATAATATATGCACATGCTCTGTTTCCTGTTGTTATCAATGTGAGTTTTTTGCTCTGTGTTTGTGGTCATTATCATATCTGAATCTGCTGACTCCTGTTCCTTGTAGATATTAAAGCATAAAAAGAAGTCAATCATGGGTCATGTTGTCCAGAAACCACTCACTGCTTTGGTTAGAAGCCACTAAAGTATTCTTACGAATCGCAGTGCTGTCTGTGCACATCACTCCTACTGGTTAGTGTGACGTGACGGCTGCCATGTCAGCAACATGGCACATCTCTGTTCTCCCTCTCCGGAGCCCTCTGCGAGTTTTCCCTGGGGTTGGCAGAATATGAGTGCCCCCTTGTCTGACTGGCTATAACCTTGCCACCAGCTTGAGTGTGCGTGTATGAGTTTTTTTTTTTTTTTTTTTCCAACTCAAAAGACTTGAACAATGATGACTCAAGCCACGCACAGTACACCTCAGGGAAAACACAGTGGAAATAAAAATAACAAGTGGATTTTTGACTGCAGTCAGATGTGAGATGAGGCACCCTGGCACTGGGCTAAAAGCCTGAGCAGAATCTGCCCCCCCACCACCACCCCCGGTTCATTAGATTAGGCTGTCTCGTGTTCAGGAAGTGCTGAAAGGCACTGCAGATCATATCTGCAGAAAATACTGTCCTTACATCCACAGACAGTTGCCAGTCCCAGTCTTTGAAATTCCAAAGTAGTTCTCAATCCAGTTAGGGCCCAATATTGTGGCTGGCTCTCTGTACACCCCCCCCCCCCACCCCCCACCCCCTGTCTTATTAGAGGGGTTAACTATGAGGATGCCTGTGTTGGTATTTCTGCGGTTGCTCATCTGCCTACCGCACATGAATTTCTTTAAATTATTTATTTTCCTGACACCACCATATGGTGCTGTAACTTGTTTGTCTTGGAGCATGCTGGAGAAATGCAAGATCTAAACTGGATTACTTCTCATGTGTATACATGGGAGACTCTCTTCAAACAATGCCTGTTTTTTGTTATTTCTATTGCTGGGTGGGCTTTGTTGATGCAATTCTGCGCAACCCTCTACAAGAGTGCTTCTCTCATCTACTTGTGAGCAACGAGATGATAAACATAATTGGGCCAAAATGTGGAGATGTTTCAAAGAGATGCATTCAGACTGCTGCCTTCGGTCTGCAGCGACTGGGGCAACTGAGCAAGAAGCATGAACGGCCACGGAAAAATGGGGTCCTGATCTTCTTTGAAATGCCACAATTAATTGCTATGCGTTGTCCCCAATGCATGGATGATTAAATGTGCTCCTAAACTGCCCTGATTTGTGGGGGCACCTTGCCGATTTTATTTGCCACTGTTAACATTTTCATTCCTGCATTATGCATGGTGCTGTGGGGCAAGGAAGAGCTGCAAACAAATGGCCTGAGGGATCGGCGTAAACACAACGTGCCATAAGGGGGAGAAGACTAACAGTTCAGAACCGCCTCCTTCAGCCGGTCTTCACTGACAAACTAGACAGCCCTGCTGCCGCTCAGATGAGCCGCACCGCGTAGTTATCAATGGCAGTTGGAGAAACTTTGACTGTAAATGAGTAGATTTTTATTGAGAATGTAAGGACAGGGTTGGGGTTTGATCAAATGAAATATGCTCAGCCGTATCTTTATTAATCAACAATGAATGCATGTCTGATAGAATATTTCTGTTGGACTAATTGAATATGATTCCCTTTCTTTCAGCGTGTACAGGCTGAGGTCACTTTCACTAGTTAATTCTGACAGCCAAAGCAGTGTGGTGCTGGTTCCTTTGTGTTTAGGGATTTTAATTCCTCATTGCAATAATCAGTGACTGATGGAAGCCCTAGTGTTGCATGAAGGCAAGCCAAATGACATGCGCTCCCTTTTGAACATGAAACGCTCTGAGTGGAAATATGAATTTTCACATTAGAGGCATATTAACTCACTGATTAGGATTTACTTGATCTGGGATCTTGGCTGTTGGAAGTGCATCGCTCCACACATGGCCTGCCGGAGTCGTCAGCTGTCATGGCACCGGCCCAGAGCCTTACACTTGGCAGGTCTCCACCCTCTCACCTCTGGCTGACAATGCAAACACAGGCAAACGATGTGTAGCCACTGGACAGCTTTGTATACACTCATGTAATTCTATATGGAATTAGCCTCTTTTTATGATTATGATTCTCCTGTTTCGAAGGGGGGTTTTCTTCATCTTAAATCAAAAACCAGGCGGACTTTCAAGTTGTTGCCAGTGCTGTATGTGCAGTATTTATTTATTTTTTTTAACCCAGTCCTTTGTCATCAAACAATCTGCATAGCATTAACAGTAACTAATGCACAATGCACTGGAAAGAGGGCAGATATTGTGTTTTATGGCCTGACCTTTGAGACATTATTATTTTTATGATGAATAACTGTTTACTCTGAAAGCGGGCATTAAACAAGTTTCCTTAAGGCTTGCAGTCATTGCCCTTGATACAAATGGCAAAACAAAAACATCTCACCCCGTTCACAACCAAAGTGAAGTGTGCTGTCAGCGGAGGCTATGGGAAGTTGGTTTTAGTGGACTGGAGTAGTGTTAAATAGGTGGCAACCAGTTCATTAGGATGCTTTTCAGAGCATGAAAAATGACCTTTTCCCTTGTAATTGTAGTCTGAGTTCATAGATAGTTGACTGGAACCAGAGCATACTATACGTTGACAAGGATCACTGGAAACAATTAGCATTGCATCTCAGCAGTCGGTCGACATGCAGTTCTCAGTCACCACTTTTTCACACCTTCTTGCTTAAATGCCATTGTGATTAGATTACATGTGACAGATAAGTTAGAAAAATAAGAAGTATTCATTATCCGTTTGATCAGATGCATTGAGCTGAAACTAATGCATTTTTTTCAACAGTATGTCAGGAATAGTGTGATAATGTGCACATCTTTTTTTTTTCCTTTTCTGCATGACTTTTACATTTATTTATCAGGCTTAAATGAGTTGCAGAGAGGGGAATAGGAAGGACTAGTCTTTGGGTAAGAGATTTACAGAAATATAAGCTAGTAAACATAATGAAAAGACGATGAAAACTAGAGTTTGTCAGACTCAGACTCAGCTTTATTGTCATTTAAAAAATGGGATATAATGAGAACGAAACACAGGTCAGCAGATACTGGTGTATGCAGCATGTATCGCAGTGGTTCCCAACCTTTTTTGGCTCGTGACCCCATTTTAACATCACAAATTCCTGGCGACCTCAGACATTCAAAACGGAGACTTTTTTTTTTTTGCTAAAATTAATTTGTTTTTGATCATGTAATATTTGCTGTGTTGCAAATAAATGTTAATTTTAGGTAACATTTAGGCTATATAATGTGTATTATTATGGATGGAGGCAGAAAAGCTAGGTGTAGATTACTGCACAAGTGAGCATTTTATTTTCCTTGGTCAGGATGTACAGTCAGTCCAGCTTGGATTTACAAGGCTGACAATTAATACTGAACAAACAAGAACTCAAACTATGAATTATGAAAGAGCTGCAGCATCTGAAACTGACCACAATGAACATTTGAGAGATAAACAGTACCACAGTGCTTCAGTTTCAGCTTCAGTTTGTCATGTCTGTTATGTGTTGGGATTGCCTCTCTCAACTCGCCATATATTTTTCTAGGCTAGCCTATCGCCACATCGCCATTGGTGATGCATTTTCCTGGTTGGCGAAGTTGTTTTCAACCCGTGTAGATACAGTGGCGAAGGTATTTTACCACTTATGGCAGTGTGACATTCACAGCTAAGTGCAGCAGGTACGCTGTGGAGGAGTAATGTCAGCAGTGTGGAGATTTTTCAAAATAAATGACGGTGATAAAAGTAATGCTGACTGCAAGTAACATTAAAGACACAGACAGATACGGACGCAGCGTTCTGTCCGTCCTCTGCGTTCCGTACATTCCATCTGTTTTCCAGGTGCTGGTGGATGCGTACCCAGACAGAGAATACCACCGGGGGTACGGAGCAGTGCAGACCGCCGCCAGCGGAAGTGAAAACGTAACTTATCGCTCATTTCTCTTTTCTCTACCTGCTGAAGCTTCGCATTTAAACCTTACCAGTGAAAACGCTGCAATATTAGTATCACATTAGTGTTGCCTCTGTTGTCTCTAGGTTTGTTATTACTGACTTTCTTCGTCTCAAAAAACTTTACTCCTCTTCGTGGTATTTGTCCAGCATGGTTAATTCAGAGCGGTGCCCCCTGGTGGATTAACTGAGAAACGGTCATTCCACTGGTAAATTTATTTTATATTGAATCTCATAAACATCAGTGGTCAGAATAATTGTATTTATAAGTCTATTATTTATTGTTTTGTTATGTATTAGATTAGAAATAAAACTAGTTTAGATGAAAATGCTGACTTAAGTTAATTTTTTTTATGATTTTTTTGTGTGAAACTGAAGCCAGATTGAACATATTTTTAAGCTCAAAATGCACCAGAATGCAGGAAAAAGACTTAATTTTTCCCAAAATTTCCCATGGGAGCTATGCTTGTCGCCGCGGTCCGCTACACGCCTCGCTGCAGGGACCCAAACTGGCTGTGGCTTTTTGTGGCTACACTCATTTCTACTAATGTAGCCACAGTGGCTGTATCTTTCATTTTCCTAGCGCAAGCACAGTTTTTTATTAGTTATTTTTTTGTTTTATCAATTACTAGAAATTTCAGGCGACCCCATTTGAATTCCAAGCAACCCCATGTGGGGTCCTGACCCCAAGGTTGAAGAACACTGGTGTATAGGATTAAAATAATAATTATATTAAAAAAAAAAAGATAGAAAAGAGCTAAAGTAGAATAGAATAGAAACTACTGGAAAATCCTTTAAAATAGAATGCATAGAATAGAACTGTAGTTAAGATGGCAGTAAATTTCTTGTTTCTTAGCCTGCTAAGGGTCTATTACACCTAAATAAGTATTTTGATCCTGATCAGTGGAATAAGGAACATTTAATTTAATTCATTTCAGTTAATTTTCTGATTTTTAACTATAAATTGCACACTTTACATTTAATACGGTTTGTAAATGAGATGTAGCCTTCAACATATATCCTCAACCAGATTGTCTTGTCATGACATTAACGTGAACCTCAGTGCACAGTATATTTAAGATGCTTGAGGAAAGATTCAAAAATGTCTGTGTCAATATTTATGTACATCTGTATTGCTGTTTTTAGCTTGGATAACAGTTGGGGGGGAAAACCTAGCAGATAAAGAACTGTTCGACTTCTTCTTTTGAATATTTATTGCTGTCATCATCAGAAATTTTACTCAGACTCTGTGGTGTTTAGAGAAAGCAAATGTGGTTGAAGCAAGCAAATATTTAAGGTATCTGCAAATGTGATGCACATCTGTCGAACAGCCCAAGGGTGAAAACCAGCACATAACAAGGCAACAAATGCTGATCCGGGAGTTCTCTGCGGCAAAATAAAATATGGCTCAAGTTTTCATTAAGGTGCTATTGATTAGCTTTTCCTGGCAATGAATTATGGGCCACATTAAATAAAAGGGAAAATATTTTTATGACTTTGCTTAGGCCATGCCAGATTCCCCCTTTGCTTCTTGTATGCTAGCCCTGACAGGCATTTTGTTTTCTGTGAAATTCTTGTGGCTTTTGTGAGAGCAAGGATTAAGATGGGGGCAAAAAAAAAAAAAAGTTTATTTAACTTTGATCCGGATTTTTGGATGCAAGAAAAATGATTAGGAACACAGGTGGTAGGAAGAGTTAGAAAATGATTTCAAGTCAAATTTCAGCATCTTAAACTTTCACAGAGATATTTTTAGATTGCACGTTTTCTTATTATATTGTTTGGAAGTTATAACATTTTTCGGTTTATTCTATGCATTTTGAATTGAGTTTTTAAACTGCATCTATTTAGGTGCAATATTTCACATCCTCATGAGAGTAATAAGTGAAGTAAGAAATAAATAATAAGTAAGAAATAAGTTTTGAGAAATTTCTAGAGGCTTATTCCTTGCTTTATTCTTTACTTGTATCCGTTCTACTCACACAGTTTCTTGTTCTTAGTTGGTTTTAGGATAGATTTGTAGGCGTATTAGGTCAGTATGTACAGTATTTCATTAAAATAATATCTTTTCTAATGAAACCACATACATGAGCAACAAGAAAGTGACATTTTTAAGGATAAAACCCGACAATTTATCTATTTTCCATGCATTTCCATGTTCTATTACCTTAATGACTGAGAATATTTAATGTATTTTGACTAGGTGTGTATTTTGCTGATACATAGGTTTTCGTATTAAAATCTAACTCTGGCGTAGGGATTTTGGTCAAACTCTGCCGACCAGAACAGCTTTAATGACCTGGCACTGATTCTCCAACTTTGTGAACTCTACTGGAAAAGAATGAAAACCATTTAAAAAAAAAAAAAAAAAAAAAAGATATTCTTTATATATGAATTGATAGTGGATTTTTAAAGTAAGTAAATTTGTTTATAGAGCACTTTTCACAGAGTCACAAAGCGCTTTATCAAATCAAATCAAATCAAATTTACAGGAACCCAACAGAATCCTGGGTGATACAGTGATTATTTCTAGCAACAAAAAAGCAGATTACCACTAGTGTGAAAATAAAAAATAATAAAAAACTGGGATGGTTAGAAATGTGCTATTTTTGACTGTATTAGAAACTCCATCAGTGTTGAGCTGTACAAGATGTGTAAATCAGAGTAATAAATAGGCTACCTAAAATGAAGAAATCACTCTCACTTACATCACTATATTTAATTCCCCTTCAATCCAAATTTATTTATAAATCACATTAATCTGCAATGAGTGTTGTGCATAGAATTAATTCTATACATGGAAATAAATCAAACGGTCACATCTTGAACTGAATGTAAAAATCTTGCTGACTCTTGAAGTAGCCTATTATTTTTTCTTAAAGTCAATATTTCCACTTGAGAAGTTTAATATTATCCCTTTCCCACTGTGAGAGCCAAATTCGATTAATACAGATAGTTTGTAAAACATCCCTTTGGCACTGAATAGTGTTGTAGTACTCGAGTCCGAGACCGGTCTTGAGACCATTTTCTGCTTTCTTGGTCTTGTCTTGGACTCGTAATTTTTTTTAATGTTCATGTTAACAAAAAATCCAATTATCCATTATTACAAATACATTTAAATAATAAAAAAAAAACCCCAACAACATATGGAACTATAGTAAAAAGTCCATGAAGAGGTTAGGTAGATAAGACTGTGCCAGACTGCTCCTATAAACTATTCCCAGCCTAGCTTAGTCTGTAGGTCGAACTGTTGATTATTAACAGGGGTGATATTAAATCATGGTTATGAAAAACAGAGTTGTTTTTATGGTCTTGGTCTCGACTCGTTCTTGCTTCCTCAAAGATTTGGTCTTGACTTGGTCTTGACATAGGTGGTCTGGTCTTTATCACTAGCGCTGAATATTAGCCTAATCTCTTATTTTTGATGTAGGTGGTGTAGAATGCTTAATTACTCAATTTTACATTTTTATTTCTATATATTGTAATTATTCTCTTATCTATTTGTTTGCTTCTTTGTATTTATGCATTGTTTGTTTTATCCTGTTGTACAGTGTCCTTGGATGTCTTGAAAGGCGCTTATAAATAAAGTGTATTATTTTTTATTAATTATTTAATTAATGCTTTTCCATTAATTTGTTACCTTTATATATCTTAACAGCCTTTACCTCATGTTGAGCTTACTTTGTGACATTTCTCATGTACACCATCCCACTAATATATTGCATTTGGTGGCCAAATAATAAAGAAAAACAAGAATTACATTGCGAAGTCCTGTCACTTTGATTAAATGCTCTCATGAAGGGAAGGTAGTAGTTAGATGGCAAGTAATGTCACCATATTGACATGTGACCAAAAGAAAAACACTCATAAACCTGAAAACAAAACCCTACATAGTTGACTTTTCTGTTCCAGTCAACAGGTTTTCCATTGACACCCATATGAACAGCTGTATTTATATTTCTGGGTACACAATCATAACATTAGTTTTGACGTTTCACTGGAATGTTTTGACTGTTAGTGTAGAACATTTTTATTACAATAATTACATCTCAACCTGCCTGTCCTGTTTTGTGTTCTTTGACACATTTTGTCTCCGCACAGATAAACTAGGACAAGTTCCAGAGGAAGTGTTTTAGACTAAAACGTCTTTCTTTTCTTTCTGTCATATTTTCTGTTTTTGCTGGAGTTCATAAAAGCAGAAGAAAAATATCCACTCACTGATGTTTTCCACCTTAGTATGGAAGTGCATTTAGTGATGACAAAAGAAATTACTGAATGAACTATAGTGCTCATAAACTATTAAACACATCTTAGCTAAGCTTTACAGACTACGGCCTTTAATTCTATGTTGCACATTTTTACATGCATGTCTGTGAATGAGCATCTAATGCATGGTGCACACTTGGTATTGGAAGACACTGAAGGTGCACAAAAGATGTCTGTGGTATTCAACGGTGCAAAACACATCGGATTACTCAATGTATACTCCTACTGTGGTATTCTTCCATTTGTGGACAGATATGAGTCAAAAATACCACACCTCAACAGAAAAATGTAGTGTTCATTTAGTGAAATGCTCAAACTTGTTGCTCAAGGAAATGTCCGAAAAAAAAAAACAAAACATGAAATATATGTGTACTGAACACATTTCTTTGCTGCATACAGGCAAATAGTCTTTAGGGCCAGGTTGAATGAGTTCTTTGGAGGACTTTCTATTTTCCACTAGTTATATATTCCATTAAGTATGTTTTATTGCATTATTGTGTCAGGTTGTGCCAACATGGTTTATTTTATGTGAAGAAAAGGTGAAAACGTACAATCGTAGTGTTTCCCAGAGTTCTAATTTAACTATGGTCACAAATTTGGGTGTGATGGTACTGTAGGCCTCCTTATGTTTGAATTGACTTAAAATTTATTGAAAAGATTAGATGAGCAACCCTAGTTTGGGGCGACACGGTGGTGCAGTGGTTAGCACTCGTGCCTCACAGCAAGAAGGTCCTGGGTTTGATTCCAACACCAGTCGAGGGGGGGTGGGACCTTTCTGTGTGGAGTTTGCATGTTCTCCCCGTGTCTGCGTGGGTTCTCTCCGGGTACTCCGGCTTCCTCCCACCATCCAAAAACATGCACTAATAGGTTAATTGGTTAATCTAAATTGCCCATAGGTGTGAATGTGAGAGTGATTGTTTGTCTCTATATGTCAGCCCTGCGATGAACTGGCGACTTATCCAGGGTGTACCCCGCCTTCGCCCCTATGTAGCTGGGATAGGCTCCAAGCGACCCCCGTGACCCTAGTGAGGATAAAGCGGGTTCAGAAAATGAATGAATGAATGAACCCTAGTTTGTTATTTGTATAAAATTTGCCAAAAAATGTTAATGTTGTAAATTTATTACATATCGCTATCGAGGTCTTCATAATTATGCACAGAGTGACCATTATTATATTATGGTAATTAACTTTTACTTTTGTCTATGTGTTTTAAAGTACTGCTTCATCTCATGGATGTATATTCTGTCAATATTGAATTTTTGTTCTGCTAGGTGTTTTGCCCTAAAAAATTGATGTTTGGTCTGAGAGTTGACAGGAATCTGATTGGAATTAATGTAAGTATAGACCAGTTTCTGTCATTGTAATAAAGTCAGTCATGCACAAAGCACCTTGGTTTCAATAGATTATACGGTATATTGATTATCTGATGTTAGATTTGTCTGGAAATTAGGTTTACTTTTGTGAAAGACTAACATTAATACTACTGGATTTTTCATTTTCGTTTCATTGTAAAACTAAACATTGATGCTATCCAACGATGATTTTTTAAAGGAGGGATATTTTGGATTTAAAAAAAAAAAAAAAAAGAAGGAATTATGCATTTTAAAACATTTCCCTGTGGTCTACAAAAACTGTAAATTCTATGTTTGGGTCTGAATTCTTCATTAATTCAACTCCACAGGTCCATCTTCAACCCTATTTTTGAGTAATGACACCAGAAAGGTCATTTTGAGTGCTGGCCCTTTGAAAGCAAATGAGCCACTTCACGCCCCACCTCCTTCAGGTTGTTGACTGTGCTTTCTGTCCTGTTCAGCCACTTGTGTTCGTTAATACAACCAACGACTGAACATTTTTGGTAATCGGCTCGAAGTTTGGACATATTTTCAGTTTTGACTACAACCGCTGCTGCTGACAAACAATTATGGTGAAATGTTCGTCGGAAATCTTGACCTTATATGTGGAAAAGTCGTGATGTAACTAGTTCTAGACATAACAAATTAAGCAGGAATTAAAATGGGTTGTGGAAATCCACTTAATTTTTGCCAAAGTGAACATAAATATAGCTTTGCAGCACCTGGAGGGTTCAAATTCAAACTTTATGAACTATTAGGGTCCAAATACACAAATAAATGAACCAAAGACTAATAAAAGTGGGTTTAGCAAAAATATGACCACTTTAACATATAAAGGGTAGACAATATTAACATCTGCGCTCAGGTTCTCTCATTGAGTTGGGTTGTTTTCTCTATTGCAGCTGTGGTTGTCATGGTTTCAGAGGCTGCTCGTTCAGGGTCTGGTTCTGTTGTGTATTTTGTGCATAGGTGTACTCAAATATGTGTCTATATTAAAAAATGTAGTTTGTTTGGTTTCACTTTCATCACTGTGCATTGTCATCAGCATGTTTCAAGTTTGTCCTAAAATTAATTTACATCATTGGCAACATGGTTAAGTACATTCTGTTCACCTCAATGTTTCTTTGGCATTTTAAGACTGAGGTGGAGCAAAATAAGCTATGGACCATAGTCTAATATCATTAATGGGAAACGCTGAATTTACAGTCACAGAAGAAATTATTAGACCATCAAAAGCCATCAAAAACAATGGTTATTCAATCAAGTACTAACTCCTGTGTGTATCATGTGACTAAAACAGTCAGAAAAGAAAACATGGAATGCCCAAAAGCACTGTTTTTGTCACTACAATGCCATTGATATTGATGTAAGAACTGTAGTGATTTTGGTTATTATCAAGAAAACCATTTGAAATGTTTAGATATCAGCTCTGAAATTAAACCCTTATAAACTATTTTTGTTGTTATCATTGTATTTGTCCTTTAGTTGTATCAGGCATTAAAATGAACAAGAAATGGAAGAAAACAAGGGGTGGTCTAATAATTTTTTTGTAGGTAGTTTCTTAAACCCTGTACCGGGAGGATCCACAGTTACATCTGTGTTGCCATGGTAATGCTATGCAACATCTGTAGCAATATACATATTCTATACATTCACGTAAACAGAAGAACAATTTTCAGAAAACTGAACACAATTGAGATAACAAATATGTAAATGGGAGAATATCTACAACAGCTAACAGTCCGAGACTAGCGTATGTCATGAGTAATTTCGTCAAACAACAGACCAATGAGACAAACGTTGCAGTGCTAAGCTAACACTAAGCAGATCCATCCAAGTATTCTTTCTCTACCACTTTCTCTATCACTAAAACTTGAACAAGTCAAAGAAGAGCAAACATAGAAGTCGCATTATGAAGCAATGATTTTGAATTTTGTCTTACTTTCACTTTTTTCTGGTCATAACTTGATTTTATATGAAAGAATCTTGTGCTTTCAGCTAATCTATTGTTTTGTGTTACATTGAAATGGTTGTGAATGGACACAAATGGCCCAGTGTTTAACAGGTTAAACCTCAATAAATGTTTCTATTCCTTTTCCATAAACACATCAAATTACATATAGTGAATACTGACATAAAACACTTCTAGGCTCAACAGAATAAGAGCTGTTGTGCTCCGCTATAACACATCCTTAATGCATTAGTGTTACGAGGTAAAGGACGTCCCTGTAAGAGCTCACTGACTTGAATGATATGTTTTTAAACACATTGCTTTTTATTGTTTTAGGTAATTTACCAGTTAAAGAGCCTTGAATTCTGTCTTTGGTAGCTCATTAAGTGGCCACATAATTGCAATCAAGAAATGACAAGTCTGGTTTAAAACTGTAGCGCATATTAAATGGAAATTGTTTTCGTTGTGACAGTGCTTTATATAAAGAGCACTGTGACTGCTAGCTGCTCTTCAGCGTTCAGACTGCAAGCACTTAGTGTGCCAGGTGTTTTGCCCTAGATTTTTCCACAAGACAAATGGAAAAGTGCCATATCCTTTAAACATCCCATTAATATGTCTTGTAAGACTCGCCAGAACTGAGAACCAAAAGCCCAATTTTATTACAGTTTCTTGTCTTTGTCAGGCATAGCTTCCAGTTTACGTTTTCAGGTAATTATAGCGTTGTGCACACTAGAGTGGCACAAATTAGCACTTTGGGGGAAGAATCAGTTGGCTGTATGCCCATCATTGCCTGTATGGCCAGGACATGATAAACACACAAGCACAAATTCCTGTAAAAGGCCCCCAAAGTGTGCGTCAACATGTTAATGGAAGATGTGTCTTGACTCTGCACGACTTTGACTGAGGACTGAATCAAAACTTCACTTTGCTGTCAGGACAGTCTTGTTAAGAAAATTAAAACAGTTCAAAGCTTTTGCACTTGTTTGATTTGACATAGTAAAACTGGTTAAGATAGTGCTTTAATGATAAATGAATGCTGAAATGTAAAAACATGATGGCAAGTGTTGTAAACTTAACCAAAAAAAAAAAAATATCACAAGCTTAGATCACAGAGAATTTTAAAAAGTATTCTTTTTTTTTTTTTGATCAAGGTCTTTTTTCTTTTCAATTTTCAAATGTACAACAAGAAACATATAACTTGAACATGAAACTGTTGTATCCAGTTCCTATCCAACCCCAAGTACTGGACCTTCGTTAAATTTATATACAGCCAGGCATAAAATACTTATGTACAAAAATATACAAACCCCCTTCAAACACATGTACAGACACATATATATATTTATATATGTACACATATACACACACATGCGTATTTGTAAGTTCACATACACTTAAATAAGTGGAAAGAAGATTACAAATAAATGAATTAAAAAATAAAATAAAAAGGTACACAGATATGTTGGTAGCTACCATACCTTCTACAAAGCTGATAAATGGCTGCCAAGTGGCATAGGATTTTCAAAGGGTATTCTGACCTAAATCTTTTGGGTCATGTAGCGTTTTTATGGCTATACTGTATTGTGTTGATATGAATGGAAAAATACATGATTACAGTAAACCACAAAGTAAGAGGACACCTTCTAAAAGGACGAATCTGGGTTGAATCTTTAGACTTTGCCTTATGTTTGTGCTTAGTATGTGAGGAGTTGTGTGAAATGTTTGATGTGGTCTGATGAGTTTCCTTATGACAAAGACAGGCTATAGATATACGCACTAACATCTGAAACTCGTGGTAAGAACAGCAGGATAGAGAGCAGCGATTCCTCCTTATTACATATGGAATTTCCTCCCAGCTGATTGAAGTATCAGCATATTGCTGCCATATTCCCACCCGTGGGAGCTCAGAGTTTTAATAATATGCAGAATGAAGGGGCAGATGAAAGGTCACAATGAAGTCAGTTACATTTGTTGCATCTATGAGCTGCGGTCATGTTTTTGAGAACAAGAAAAGGAGTTATATGCACTTTTCTGTTAAAATTGCAGAGAAGTGAAGTCATGTCAGTCCGCATTAATGTACATTGTTAATCTGTTGTGTATGTATGTACACAGTGATCAATACTTGCCAAGAAATACTATATGTACTGCCTTTACAGTATGATCATGTGGAGGAAAAATAACAATAAGTAATCCCATGTCATTTAGCTGTTCTATGCAAAGTTAATGTAATCCTCTAATGTTTAGTGTAACACATCAATCATGCAAAAATCTATTGTTGCATTAGCCTTGAAAGAACAATAATAATAAAAATGCTATAATGGTTTTAGCTTCCTTTCCATAAATCATGCTCGCAGGCTTGGGAGGGGGCATCTTAACTTGCCATTTCAGCTCATCTGAGCTGTTGAGGGGATGCTGAATACTGATATGATACTGAACAATAAGCCGAGGTGCAGTTTGGTCACTTTCAGCCTGAAGTGGTGTGAAATACTGCGTGACACATTCGGTCGCTGCAACTAGCCGAAGTTGACCCAACACTTTCTACAATGACATAAAGCAGTTTTCTGTTCGATAGCCACTCAACTAGGAACTGTAAATCAACAGTAAATGCATAAAAACAGAGCCGGGGGGAGGATTTATTGTAACACCACAAATCCTTTTAAACAAATATTAAAATAAGACCCAAATCAGCTGGAACATCATTAAACCGGTCACTGCAGTTTTGAGCCGGGCCCCGGTAGCTGGCAGGCTGTCTGGATTTACATCGGCGTTAACATTTGATTTATAGCAGCTCTGTCAAAACTGGTTATGTTCGAAGTGTAAGTGTTGATGCATGAAGAAATGCAAATACAAATCAACATATGACCGGGGAACATTGTACTTAATAATGGCTGAACATAAGAATGTGTAAGAACTGAGCAAATTCCCCATTCTGTGTATTATCCAACAATCCCACGGCGTAACGTATACATATAGAGAGATTTGTTGAAGAGCCCTGCTTTCAGATTTGATAAGTGGAAGTGCATTTCTACCGTGTGGTTTCAACCTGGGACCTTTACAAGTGCTTGTCGGAGGAGCGCTCAGAGTACTGCCTGAAGAGGCTTTTCGATTTCACAGAGAATACACTCTTCCCAGGAAGTGGGTGGAGAAGATAATACTCCAAAATAGAAGGGGAGGAAAAAAAGAAAACTACAGAATTAATAAACCTTTTTAGTTGGCATAATCATTCATTTTGAACTTAAACTGAACGGAGCAACAAAACAAATCATTTTTGGTGAAAGAATACATGTATTTTAATGCCCTCAAGCAAAACTAATTAAAGACGACACCTCATTTACATAAATAAGCATTATAATTTGCATGCATGCACTGGGGAATAGAGTCAGAAAAGAAAGCAATATTTTGCAGTCTGCTAATTTCATTTTATTCAGGATTTAAGCTTAATAAAGATTCATTTTGGAGGGGAAAGGAAAATAATCAAAGGGGAAATTTGAACTATCTCCAAAGATGCAGCAGCTTCTATTCAAAGAGCTTTTTCCGAGTCACCAGATGACTCCTAATCTGGAGTGGCACTTCCTGGCCCGGCTCCAACACCAACTCCTTGAAAGGTAAAAAAAAAATTTAGAGTCCAATTTATTAGTATGCAGTTCTGGCATCGGGTAGAGAATTAATGGCGGTGACTGATAATGACTGTAATCGTGGCATAAATGGGGTGTTGAAATAGCAAACAACGGGCACAAGGCATGTAATGGGGATTTTATTAATTACCCGATGTCCCTAGCATGAGCAGTCTTCAGGATTTACTGTGGCCATGCCAGCCGGTCGAGGAGGGGTCGGCCAGTCTAATGTGACAATGAAAGGGTCAGTACAGCGGCTGCAGTGTGGGCAAGAGGAAGTCAGGAACCTGGCACGCTGCTGCACTTACTTTAAACATACAGATAGGGATTTACTAGTGCTAAAAACATGAGAAGGTTCATTGTATTTGTCTCGGTTTTTCTATTTGTTAGTCGTTTGTGAATGGTTACAGCAAAACCAGGCTTTCTGGTAATTTTGCACAAGTTTATTCCCAGAGAAACACACAAAATACCTTTAGTTTCAGACTATTTTAACTAACTCATAGTACATGCAGTCGCCTACTTTGCTCCCCTTATGTCTTCGCTGGATGTGAGAAAAAGAAATCAACATATGGTAGTACTGTCGTAGGAAAGACCATTCACACATCAGCTCATCAACAAGAGAGGATTGATTAAAAGTCCCTTTTATTACTCACTGCATCCTTAATGGACGCTAGACTTTCAAAATGGAAGAAACAATTAGAGTTTTACTGCTTTGTGGGCACTACTGATTTATATAAATCACTGCACGGGTGTAAATTTTCCAATAAAAGACCGAACCACTCCTAGCATACATAATCAACATGTCCGCACTGGGTACACACACTATACTTGCACAATCTCTTTAAATTGGTAGGTCTCAACAGTCACACCAGTTCAAGCTTAACCTAATCAACAGATTGAGTGATGGAAATCCTAAACTACGCTTTACAGCATCTAATCATAAATAGTGTTCAGACCTGACAGATATTTCCCACCCGGTGAAAGAAAACAAGCTTGTGACCCCTTAAATGTCTTTGTTGCACGAAGACGTCGTTAATTTAGAGCAGGTTGATGCACTATATGGACAAAAGTATTGGGACACGTTGAATTCAGGTGTTTCTTTTCTAACAGGGGCCTTGGACACAAAACAATCATGACAAATGGCATTTTATATTGTGTTAAATATTATTGCATAGGTTACTTTTGTTTACATGTATCTTTGCTGCCAAAATGCCTCAAAAATGGTTTTTATTTAATTTCTTTGAGCATTTTTTATCCATAACTATGATTTTAAATGTTCTACCTCTAAATTTCTAAAAAAATTTTTGGACTCTGACTGTAATTATTAATTTTCTACCACAACTAACCATCTACATAGGAAGAAATAGCTCCCATTAAACTTTAAGGAAACATTGATAGTGAAAGGACATCTTACAGCTGTAGCCATGAAGTGTCCCAATATTTTGGACCATGTAGTTTTTAAACATCAATATTTCCTTAAAGTTCAATTGGTCAATTTCTTGAGAGGTGAAGAAAGTAGATGAGCTTTTTTGGAAACAAAGATAATTTAAACAAAAACTAACCAATGCAATGATATTTATCACAATATAAAACTATATTATGTCATCTGTCATTATTGTTTTGTTTCCCAGACCCCTGTTACAAAACAAAAACACCTGAATTCAACATGTCCCAATACTTTTGTCCATACAGTACATGTGAGTCGTGTGATGATTGGATGGATACTAGATGACCTGGAAGGTGCGGCCTTTGTGATACTTTCAGTTGACTTTGTGTAGCAACGTAAAACAGGTGGAGCCCCACCATATGAGTGCAAATATAAAGCTGCCCCGCCCTGTAATATAGTCGGTAACCTGAGTTTAAAATGGTATTTTAAAAATTGGCTGCGAACCTAGATGCAGTCAAAGTAATACTCCACCCAAAATCTGTCTTTTCACAACAGCCTGTCAGCTGATGTTGTTATGCAAAGTTTGTAGTTTTTCCGTCCCGCTGAGGAAACCAGCTTTGGTGTTCTTACGTTTATGTCAGTTACATGATTACAAAGGTGTCAGATTTGTGTGCAAGGAAAATCCACCCACGGATTACTCATTAAAAAAATATACATGTATGCCGTTGCAAAAACTGGAATATCAAGAAAGCAAATGAGTCTTGTTTCTGGGAAATGTGTTGCATTATCTTTTTTGTTTCTTGTTTTGAAAGAGGAAACAAATGTCTTTTTTTTTTGTTTATCAAAAGTAGGGCTGCAACTAACGATAATTTTAATAACTGATTAATCTGTAGATTATTTTAATAACTAATCGATTCATCGGATAAACACACAAGACTCAATTCTCAAAGATCAGTATTTTACCCAAAGCAATATAGGCTGTGGGTAAAGTTAGCGAGCATTAGCCTGCTACCTAGACTTGTTATGGCTAGAGACTAGAAAGCTGTAGTCTTCAACCAGCTCCAGTTCTAGGCTATCAAACTAGTGTTGTATGTATTAGTTTCAGTTAACGATAGTTAATGTTAGTCTGGTGGCCTGATAAACAGAGGTGGATGAAAATGTTATAATTACGTCAATAGTACCTAATAAATACTAGCTAGCAGGTAAAGTAATAATGACACGTAGACTATCTGAAGATAGGTTTACATTATGTTCCCAGTGGCCACAATAGCCCCATGGGATTTTGGCCATTTTTTTCTCCATATTTAAGTTTTGTTACATAAATGGCGCACTATGTTTCGGCCAAACGGGGCTGCCGGACATCCGAAGCCTCAGCCATGCTGCTCTATGTTTTCCTCTGTTACACAACACACTGCGTGGGCATGCCGCAATACTAATGTGCTCAAGACCCAACGAATCAACTGCCATATTCGTTGCCAACTGTTTTAAGAATTGATCTGGATCGGTTTAATCGATTAATTATCGCAGCACTATTCAAAAGGTTAAGTTATCACATTATCCAATCCAACTTTATTTATAAAGCACTTTAAAACAACCACAGTGGACCAAAGTGCTGTACAGAAGTATAAAAGCACAATACAAATTAATCAAAGCATTAAAAACATTAAAATCAAATCAAATAAAACAAACATTATCTGAAAATGTATCTAGCTTTGATGAGGTTGTACATGACTGGATTTTACTAGTAACAAGCCAAAACAACAGTTTATCTCTCCACCCAGATAAATAAGCACAACTTGCTTAAATCTTCTATACTTTTAAGGGCTGTCATGGACTTTCAGTGAAATAGTATGTAGCATGTTTATTTTAAACTCTCAACAGCAAATCACCAATAAATCAACCCTATGTATCCACAGACTCTATCATTCACTGAATAAAGTATGAAGCTCATTGTTTACTCACATCTGTATGGCATCATCAAGTTTTCCTCTTCAAACTAAAACTATTAGATGCTTATTTTGAGTCGATCAAAATAACACTGCGTATTATTAGCTTTGTGTGCTGCATCAGCTGATAGTTTACATTATAGCGCTGTTTTTAGACAGAAAACCACCACAGTAAAACAACAAATTATCTCTGTTTTCTGTACAGTTTTTGTCGTCAATAGCTGCGCTAAAGATCTGTTTGGAATTGAACAAACAAGGTCAATCAAACTCACTCGTGTAGAAGAAACGCTGCCATTTCATCTTCAAACTCCATTCTTTTCATGTATATCTGTGTCCAGTGGTGAAAACAACTTCAGTGTTTGTAGCTTTTATCACTTCGACACTTTCTTTGACTTTAAAAGTTGTTTCTAATTGGTTCTCATCCCATCTGGTCACTTTCTGATGCTTTGGTCAAAGGCGCTTTGGTGTTAGTTTTTATCATCATGTTAGACCAGCAGAGTGACTCACTACTCCCTCTAGTGGTCACATAAATCCTGTGGCCCGTTGGTATAAATAATTCCAGTTTAGATCTCTATAATCCAACACACTGGCATCTCTGGTAGAACTTCAGAGCTCTTTATAATAAATACTAATCTAATCCAACTTTATTTGTAAAATACTTTTAAAACAACCACAGTGGACCAAAGTGCTGCACAGAAGAATAAATAACAACCAAAATAAAAGAATAAAATACAGGAATAGATTCAAAGACATAAAACAACTGTACAAAAGAAACAAACAAAAAGAAACCTAATGATAAATCAAGGTTTTTAAATTTTTTTAATTTATCACTGCTTTTATTTAATTTTGTACAGCACTTTTGTATTATTATTATTATTATTATTATTATTATTATTATTATTATTATTATTATTATTATTATTATTATTTTGGTCATCCTAACAGTTTGGGGACTTGTTACTGACATCAGATTCATATTTTATTTATTTATTTTTACATTTTTGTCCCAATTTCTTTTGAATTGGGGTTGTATTATAACAATTACATACATTTACAGCAGATTCTACCTCTACATCCTAACTCCTACCATTTTTTTGCATGATGGGAGTATGAGCCATCTGACTTCAGCTGAATCTATAAGAAACAAATAGGCGTATTCCCTGCATGTCCAGAAATTAAACCAAACATACATCTTACATCTTTACTAATACCTAATACTACTAACATTCAGGTAATCAATGTGAAAAGAACTAAAAAGATCTGTTAGATACTTTAGTCAGACAGTTCATATAGTGGTGGATGTGAGTCAGATTTCTCTGTTATTGTATTGGAAATTAAGAGTCAGAAATGAGGTAGAAGTTACTGTAAATATGATGTCAAGTCATGAAGTTTAGGTTTTAATATCTTCAATATTTAGTGTGAGCGTCAGAGTAAATGATGACTTAAATGTTGGTGCAGTCTGATGGGAATTGAAATAGTATGCATGAAGTTGTCCTGATTTGTATTAAATGCACTGAGATGATGGAAGTAAATGGGTTAACAGATTAGTTTGCAGGTAAAATACAGTCACGGAAAAAATTATTAGGCCATCAAAAGTCATCAAAAACGATGGTAATGCAATGAAGTACTAACTCCTGTGTGTATCATGTGACTAAAACAGACAGAAAAGAAAACATGGAATGCGTAAAAGCTCAGTGTATCTTTTGGTAATTGGATTTTCTTTTTAGAAACAAAAACAAAACTAGTGGTTAATTGATTTTTGTTTTAAAATAGAAGAGTTAAAATTGAAATTCAAGGCATTTTTCTTTTGCAGTGTCAAAACAGATAAACCAAATAAAAAGAACAAACAGATTGATTTGTTTTGTCTTGCTAATAACAAAAAAGAAAGTTACATCCTGACAGAAATGGAAAAACAGACCAAAAACACCAGTTTTTCCATTTTCTGAGACTAGATGTTGTCATTTTCAAGGAAAGAGCGCTAATGCCTAGGTCACAAAGATTCTTGCGAATGATGGGTTTGTTCGAAATCTGGACATCGTATACATGCTCCCACCACGAATGTCTACAAACTCCAGATTTTGTCAAACTGGAAGATTTGTACAAACCCATCATTCTTTCCTTGAAAATGACAACATCTGGTCTCAGAACATGGAAAAAAAAACAGGTTGTTCTGGTCCGTTTTTCCATTTCTGTCAGGTAGTAACTTTCTTTTTTGTTATTAGAAAGAGAAAACGAAAATCAATTGGTTTTTTAAAATTTGGTTGATGTGTTTTGACACTGAAAAAGAAAAAATGACTTGAATTTCAATTTTTAATTCTTCTATTTTAAAACGAAAACCAATTCACCACTAGTTTTTCTTTTGTTTCGGAAAAGAAAATCCAATTACCAAAACATACACTGACCCTAAAAGCACTGTTTTTGTCAGTACAATGCCATAGCTATTGATGTAAGAACTGAAGTGATTTTGGTTATTATCAAGAAAACATGGAAAATGGCTAGATATCAGCTCTTAAATGAAACTCTTATGAGCTATTTTTGTTGTTATCATTATATTTGTCCAAACAAATGTATTTTTAGTTGTACCAGGCATTAAAATGAACAAGAAATTGAAGAAAACAAGGGGTGGTCTAATAATTTTTTCAGTGTCTGTATACTGCTGGGTTTCATTTTAGAGAGTAAAACCAACAGTAGACATTAAAATCTTAAAAAAAAGGCCTGAATGAATGTTTAAAACCTGGTGTAGTCTGCTGTGAAGTGGTCGATTGTTTAGTGAAAAGTAAAAAAAAAAAAAAAAGAACTAAAAAAGGCAGGCAGCTACTCATTGAATTTGCTTTTATAGGAAGTATAATGATGAACCTGGATGCCTTTTCGCTCAAGTCACATTGCGTGACAAAGGTGTGTGTATATTGTACAGTATATTTATCTCATACTTATGCCCAAGGGCAACTGTTGGTAACACAACCTGAGACAATCTCACCATTCAGGTTCAGATTTTCTCTCTTTTTTTTTTTTTGTCATGCTCTTGCTTTATGGAATGAGCAGTTTGAGTGTTCAGAACCGGAGGTCGCTTTTTCATCTATTTCTTCCACTTTTTTCCACAATAATTCAACTTTTCCTCTGTATACTTATTGAAATAACTTGAAATGATAAATTCTACACTTGACACAAATATAAAAGATGCTGTCAAAGGCTTCAGACATTTGTAGAACACTCCTTTTAATTTTCTAATATGTGCTTTTTAAGAATTTAAGCAACAAATGTCGGTTTCCAGCCCTGATCTTGCCAATACCTTTTGTTAGAGTCGGTTTACGTTAATGAAACAGCATTCATCCCTTAGTAGACATGAATAAAACATCATTAGTTCTAAAGGCCTTACAGGGGAGGCTTCTCAGTCGCTGAATAGTTAACACATTTTAACTTGTGCGATCGCTGTTTTATCACCAAAATCAAAATATGCATTTTTTCAGATCCTTCCCTCATTCACATGTCATGACAAGGCCGCGCTCTTCAATGTGTATAGTTCTGCTGTGTACGTTAGATACACTAAATATTTATTGGAGTGTGTTTATGCCGTTTGTGCTGTGGTCTTTTCTTCTCTTTATTAATTAGTTCCACATGTTATTAGTTCATGTCGATATTAGCTTTCAAGCCATAATATAAAGTCGTATGTTAAAACCTTGGCCTGTGTCTTTAAGAAGCTTCATCTTTGCTCGCAGTTTTCCCCCAAAATCCTGATAAATATATCCTGTCAAGTGCTTTGTAGCATTGCCAGTGGCGTTCCTATCCATTTGCGCTTTCCTGTCCGACAAGGAGTCATAATGGAAAATACCAGTTTGATGCAAATACCAGAAAGTACATACTCCATTTACTTGTGAAATACCTTTCTTGGTGCTTTTTTTTGTCAGTGTTTTACCTCAAGTACCTGTTTCTTTGGGTGTGTACATTTTTTTCTCCAAGTTGTGAGATCATGTGTGAAAAATGTGTTGAAAAACAGTCATGCTGAAACATATCAAAACCTGTTTTTATGTAATCATCTGTGTGTTTTTTTTTCTTTCAAAATCGCAGGCCCATCTTAAAACATGAAATGAATGTTCCTCCCGGTTTTGTTTTTTCTTCCTCTCCATTGCCCTGCTCTGAGGTGAGACGCACAGACTTTGAAACTAAAGTTGGCAACATTCCTTGGCAGTGACACACACTGAGGTATCACCTTATTGCTCACTTTTTTGAACACATGAAAACACAGAGCTGAACCAGATGTTCAGGTTCTGATCTGAAAGCAGATTACATGTATGATAAAAGCATGAGCTGGTATTACTTCAGTCAGGAACCTTTATCAGACATAAAGATGCGTTCGCTTTGATTATCTATTTTGTTCTGTTAATTTTAACTCGTGTTTCTTTGAATATTATCTTTATAACGTCTATAATTGGCTCTTTTGTTTATTGGACATCTCAAAACCCTTCAGTAAAGCTTTATCACTTCTCGCGGCAGAGGTTTTTCTCCTGGAATAACCTCTTCAGCTGTAGTTTAACAAAAAAGATAATGTAGTTTAGGGCTGCACGATTAATCGTTAAAAGATGGCAGTCTTGATTCACATATGTATGTACACGATCTCATTTCTAAATATGGACGATTCTTAAGCATTTTATTTCACGGGCTGCATTACAAACAAATGCCTACAAATGCAGAACCGCTGCCTCTTCCCTCAACCAATGGTAAAGCATCTTTACAACACATGACCCTGCTGCTGTCGGCTGCAGTTTGAGTGAGGAAATAGTGATTTACATCGGAGGAATGTCTGTGGTAAAGAGAGTGAAATGGATGAAAACCCCAGTGGTAGTGGTCAGAATCACCCACCTGAACTCATGCCCAATAAAGGCTCACATTCAGTGGTGTCAATCTCATGTCGGTCTTCTTTTCTGTCGTCCAGATCAAAGTGTCTTTTTCACTTCTCTGACTTCTGCGCTTTTCTTCTTCTTTTCTTTTCTTTCCCGCTGAGGATAACTCAGCCTTTAACCTAGAATCAAAAGTTTCACTCTCCAAAAATTTTAAATTAAAAAAAATTCCATTGTACCGGCTGGGAAGTTTCTTGGTGCTACAAACTTTCACAGATCAGCTGACCAGCTGTTGCTTACCAACTAGGTCCATAAGTGACTGGACTACTTGCGGCGTGATATGAAAGACGCAAATCAGAGGTAAAAGAAACCATTTTCATTGACAGCGGTGCAATAAACATTTTGTGAAAAAAATCATGCCAGAGAATCGTGATCTCAATTCTAAGCAAAAAAACGGTGATTCATATTTTTGCCAGAATTGTGCAGCCCTAACGTAGATGATAAACTCACTACAGTTTTGCCTTAGTCACCAGGAAAAAATGTTTGCATTGTACATTTCTGCAAACTGACTTTTTCAGGTTTCTGAACCAGAATATGTTTGATATTCAGTGTTGACAAATTCATTGAACAACCACCTAATTTGAGGTTTATGCCCTCAATGCACTAAATGAACAGTATGGGTAATTCCCAAAATCATTTTTTATGTTTCTGTAATGATTAATACCAGAGGTGGGAAGTAACGAAGTATAAGTAGTTCGTTACTGTACTTAAGTAGATTTTTTTAGGTATCTGTACTTGAATATTTATTTTTCTGGCAACTTTTTACTTTTACTCCCTACATTTTTGCATAAATATCTGTACTTTATAATCCTTACATTCTCAGAATAGGCTCGTTACTTTTTCAAACTAAATGGATGTGACAGCACGTAAAATACGTTACTTCAGAGGGAAAATCAGTGTGGAGGAAAGAAGGAGCACAGGCGGTGACCAGGGTCAGTACCAGAAACCTGCGTGGGGTCCACTTTTTCCAAACTTTTCTGCCTGTACCCGCAAAGCTGAGTACCACAACCCGACCCATGATTAAAAGCATTGTCTATAAAGTAACTCACCTTTAAGGGCTTTTTTTTTTTTTTGGCTAAAATGCACGCCATCAATAAATCTCTAGTATGTGCTGCTCAGTGACGTCTTTGGCCAAATATAAACGGAGGTGAAGCTCACTTCAAAATAAAATAAACCGGCTGTGGCTCAACCACGGATTGTCATTAAATGTCCTGCAAATTATTTTCATCATTTTCAACCTTCATTATTTTGCCTGGTTAAATAAGTATTGTTTCATTCATGGCAAAAAATGCAGTTTTACTTTTGTACTTTATTACAATTGAGAGGTTGTGCTTTTTTACTTAAGTAAAGGAGTTGTATCAGTACTTCTACTTTTGCAAGAGCATTTTTTCACAAGTAGCTGTACTTGTACTTAAGTACAGAATGTGCGTACTTTTGCCTCCTCTGATGAATACACCAGGATGTAGAAGTTTTTTTAATGCTAAAATTGAATTGTTGTTGTTCATGAATTTTCAAACCTACTACTTTACACAAAACAGAAAAAAAAGTAAATCATATTAATATTTCTTGATGAAAATGTCAAATTATTGTTATTTACTTGCATTCCTGATCAGAAAAATTAATTTTGATATTATGCATGATTAATTTCTCAGAGAAGCCCAGTGAGCCGGCTCAAATTTGGTAATAAAAAGGTGAATTCAGTGGGAAATTCCTTATTCCTTTTGAAAACAGTAAAATGTCAAAAACTCACTGAAAATGACATCGTGTTAAAGCACTTCTTAATGCTGGATGGTCTATGAGATTAAATTTATTAGGCACTGTATATGTCCTTTATTTAACCAGGTGAAATCCTCATTGAAATTAAAAATCCAAAATATTATGATCAAAAACTGTACCAATTTAACAATGAATTTAATTGACTAATTAAACTATTTTTGCCACTGGATAATCAGTTTTTTTGTCATTTATTAAGAGAAACAGTAAATTTTCTCTGACCCCAGCTTGTTTAATTTTAATTATCTAGTTTCTTTCCTCCTCTCTGAGAGTGAAAAGTAATTAAAAAAAAAAAACTATTTTGAAAACATCATCTTGTGTTTTACAAATCACTTTTTGCTATTTTTTGACATTCTATAATTAAAAAAATTGATTGATAAAATAACCAACACATTAATTGATAATGAAAATAATTAGCAAATAGGTCTGTCAATATAACATATTGTCGACCCATTTTTTTTTTTTTAGCTGTAAATGGAATAATTTGTCTCGGTTGTAATGAAACACTTCAATTCTGTTGATAGAAATGGACAAATATTAGTAAATCTGTATTTTGCAAGTGAAAAAGTCTCACAATTCTATCATTTTCCGTTATTGAGCCTTATGTTATGATGTAGAATCATACTTTTAGTATTGTCGTAGTACAACTTTGCATTAAAAAAAAAAAAATCAATGTTACTGCCTCTATTTAAACATTTTCAGTCAGATTCTGCCCAACTTCAGTCATTTTCCGTCAAGCTGAAGCCATTGCACTCCTTTAGGAAACATTGGAACCACAGTTTGCCTCTTATAACTGCTGCTTGGTATTGGTTAATTTGTCTAAATCCAATATAATGTATTAAAACACCACAGTGACATGATAACACAACCTGTAGAATAGAATTTTTGTCTAGAAACTCAGATTGGTTCAACAGGCTTCAGTTCCTCATGGGAAAAAGTGGTGAAATTCTTCTAAATGTAGCACATGTAAATAGATATAGATATTTAGGCCTTTCTCAGGTGTTAAAACCAGCCTCATATGGTTCTGCATAAGTGTATTCATTTCACTGTGATCTCTATCTCCGTCTTTTTCCGACTCTGTAGTAGTTTTCAGAATGCTGCAGTGGGTGAAATTAGACTCAGAACTGAAGTGGAGTTAAACTTTAATCGGCCCATTTGCCAGAGCTGTTGCACTAAGCACTGAGATGGAGACTAAATCCAGGACTTTGGCATCAGAGTCTAGAGTTTACACCCCTGTTCCTTTAAGGTTTTTACATTTGGGTTAAAAGACCCACTTGGGTTAACGTTAGTAAAAGATTCTTTTTTTTTGGTTTAACCATTAATAACACAGTATGTATCGTGCTTTTCTATCACATCTTGTTCGCTCGACAAGATTGCCATTCCAATATTTATTTTAATATAAAGTAGCTCCTTGTTTTGGATAATCCCTTATGGTTCAACTAAAGTAAAAATGTGGGTCATTTAGCAACACTAATCTGTCAAATTGTCTGTTTTGACCCGCTAGTGCACAGGTGTCAAACATGCGGCCCATGGGCCAAAATCAGCTCGCCAAAGGGTCCAATCCGGTTTGTGGGATGAATTTGTGAAATCCAAAAATTACACTGAAGGTATTAGCAATCAAGGATGTTAAAATCATTTTCGGTCAATTCAATCTAAAGTGGGTCAGACCAGTAGAATACTATCATAATAACCTATAAATAATGAAAAAAGCAAATTTTTCTCTTTGTTTTAGTGTTAAAAAAATAAATAAATAAAAGTGAAATTACACAAAAATGTTAACATTTACAGACAAGTATGTGGAATTGCACCAATATTCTGCCTGTTACTGAATGTTTTGTGTATTTGAAGATCCACTGTGATTTGTAAGTTGTGATAAAAATGATAAGCTAAGGCATAATATTGTTAAAATTACGCTTATTTTTCAGGTTCATATTTTTGTTCATGCTATGTTCAAGTACAGTTCGTAGATGTAAACATTTTCTTTACGAAATTTTATTTATTTTTCACTCAAAAACATAGAGAAAACGTTGGAGTTGATTATTATTTATAAGGTCTTATCCTATTATTTATATTATTTTACTGGCCCGGCCCACTTTATATCATATTAGGCTGTATGTGGCCCCTGAACTAAAATGAGTTTGACACCCCTGCGCTAGTGGGTGCATATTTCTCCGCACAGAATGATTTTTAGTAGCAAATGCGATGGAATTTCTTGCACTGTACAGCCCTGGATTTATACAAAGAATGTGTAAGGCGATTGTATTGTGATGTACAGACAGTGTTTTGAAGTAGCTCTGGTAGCTCTGAGACAAACATTCCTTTTGAGTAAAACCCATTCCATCATTAATTCTAATAATTTCACATTTTGACCCAAGACTGTATTTTGTAAGCCACAGCCAACTGGCATTTTTGACTTAATATTTCTTCCTTAGTGACTCAGATTTGATAATGCTTTGCTACTTTTAGTCTGGAGGCATTTGCACTCATAGACCAGTGTTATTAAGGGTTGTTTTGTGTGAATTGCCAACAGCATGGAAAAAAACGGAATCTGATTAGAGGAACACTTTAAAGTTCCACGCTTGTCGGAAGTAGCATTCCCGTGGGTGTTGGAGAGGAGATCCCTCTGTGGTACAAAGGTGTCTCAGACAGGCGTATTGCCTCACCTGGTCTTGTGTTTACCTCAGATGGTAGGATTAGGAAGCAGCCATGTGGAAGATATGACTCTAATCCGGAGTGCCTTTACTTGGCAGTCAGACACGGTCCTCTGCAACACTTCCGCTCCTCTAAAGGTAGAGCTACGCCCTTAAGGAATGTGAGAAATATCAGCAGCCTTCTGAGACTATGATATAGCAATATTTTGACAGCCACATGGGATTCATTCTGCCGTCTGGATGAGGGTCGCAGGTGGGCTGTCAGAGTGGGATGCTCAGTTTCATAGTGTGTTTTCAAGCCGTCGTCGGCCGGTTAATGGTTTCAGATGCACTGATAGATCGGTTACTATACTCGCCAAAGGGTGGGAATAACTTCATTTGTGCTTCTCCTCCACCAAACTCTCTCAAAGTGTAAAACCTATAAATATTAAAATTTTAAGTCTCTCTAAACCTGGATCAGAAGTTGCTCCGCGTTTCAGTCAAAGTTAATATTATTTTGTCCAAGGTTTACTTGACCACTCTGTCCATTTGTTGTTAGCATGAATATAAAAATTACTGCAGCAATTTTCATGGAATTTGGTGTAAGGTTATATGACAAAGGACAAGGGGGAACTGAATAAAATTCCATTAGATTTAGAGATTTGCAAAAAAAAAAAAAAAAAGCTGCAATCTTTTTTTTTTTTTGCTGTAAGATATGGCACTTTGTTCATTTTTTCAACTACAGCTGTTTATCATAGAATAGAATAGAATAGAATAGAATAGAATAGAATAGAATAGCCTTTATTGTCATTGTGTGTGCAATGAAATTAGGAGTGCTACTCCAGGCAGTGCAGCAATATTTACAAACGCCAGTGCTACAGAAATAAGAATAGAGCCAATATAAAATTACAAAAACTAAAAATAATATCAGAAAATATGATAAAACATTTACAATTTAACAAAGTAACATAAAATTAAAGCTTAGTAGAATAAAAAATAAACTGGATAAAATATGAATAGGTACAATTTACAGTATTAACAGTATGTATATCTATATAAAATAGTATGTATACCTATGAACTAGGTCCATACATAAATAGTGCATTTATTTTTGATAATATTGAGTAAGTATTGCATTGTGATTGCAGGACAGAAGATTTTTGCATGGTTATACTTGTTGCATATTCTTCTACTAGCTGTTCTGTTTAACACAAAAATTCACACTTAAGCCATTGAATCCGTTTTTCACTTCCATACATGATATCTACTCCTCTATCTCATCTCTACTGTCCGACATTTGCAATTCCACTTTGTTGTAAATATGTTTATGGTCTGTACAGTTGTTTTTTTTTTTAAATTACATTTATTATTTTTTATTTTATATTGTTTGTTTTTTGTACTATCTATATGCATGTACACCTTTTCTTGCACTTTATACTGTTTCTGCCTAGATTGTTGAATTTCCCTGTTGTAGGATCAATAAAGTCGATTCTAATGTAATCCAATCTAATGTAATCTATTTAAAAATGTGGAGGAGTTTGTGCTCTTTCAGAAAACATGACTATTAAAGCACAGAGACTTACAGCATTATAACTATGAGCCTCAAGTTGTCTGGAGCTCCGTCCAACTGCCCCATTGAAATCAATACTCAACCAGAGCTGACATTTGTGTTTAAATACAGAAAACTAACATTTAGACATTCCTACCTTTCCCACTATTTCTATTCGATTCACTTAAAATTCAGCTTTTGGTGAGTTAAGGTGATTTTTTTTTTTTTTTTTTTTTGGACCAATGGGACGAAAAATGCTGAACACAGGGGTCACAATTTATAGTTTGAACCCGATTCTAACCTTGTTGGGCCTGATGTTTGGTGAAGTTTTTAGAGGTCGACCAACATGGGTTTTTCTAAGGCCGATGCAGATTTCTAAAAAAGATTTGCTCCGGTGATTTTTGAAGCTGATATTTAAGGCCAATTTTTTTTTATTTCTTTATTTTTTTTTAAAGTATATTGACCGTTAAATACAATTGAAACACTCTGATAATTAAAATTTTTATGCAGCAATATAAATGAAATTATTGATACATGTACACATAGTGCTCTTTTTACATTTATTTAACTTCAAGTGCTGCCCACACTGGTGTCTGATCAAATATCTTATAGCATTTTTACTACTGATCAAATATCGGCTGTCAAAAAAAAAAAAAAAAGATTAAGGCCGATATTGAAAAAAATCAATATATCATGCTACCTCTAGTAGTTTATTTAGTGTGAAGGCTTTACAGATCACATTTTGACTCTTCCAAACTGCTGTTTCAGCAGTTTTCATACTTGTTTGATTGGAATGAAACATTTCCAAGCAGGACCAAAGCGCCTAATGCCGTTGTTACACATTAAAGAACTAACAGGAATAATATTAACTAGAATACGCCATCAGACACACAGGCCATTAAAGTATATGGTATAAAAGTCTTTGGTTCTCTTCTGATGACCATGTTTCTCTGACGATTTCCTCTTCCAGACTGGTTTTTGTTTGCATCTATGTCCCCATGAGATCATCTCTTAATAATATCCTGCAACATGTGATGTGACATCATTTTTAATGTTGTGATGTGTGCATGTTTAAGATTAGGTGAACATAATCTATTAACATTCTCCTAACATTCAAACTGAATTTTTAGGTAATTATGCCGGACTGAAAACTGAGCCATAATGAGATGGAGTTTTTTGATTTATAATATGAAGAAATCCTATTAATTTTTGTCTATCGGTGTTGTCTGGATCACTGGATCCACTCTGTTGGAATAAGGGTGGATATTTGTGCAGAGGCAGAAGTGTCATTTTCCTTCCTGACACTATTTGTGAATAATCGTTTTGCTTTGTGAAAGAACAACTACCTTAGAGCTTTAATGAAACAATGAAAATGCCAAGTTTAGACAAATACAGTCATATTTGCTATTTATGCCGTTTTCTTTAGTAGGGATTTAGTCATTTTTAATACCACAATGCACTTTTTTGTGCATATGCTCAACTAATGCAGATTTCCTCCTGTCAGTATTTTGTAAATGCAGCATCTTGTGCACAAACCCAGATAATTATTAGCATTATTCCAGAACAATAGCAGTGTACTATCAAAGGGTGGCGATAGATCTAGCTATATGAAACTACTAATAAATAATAGTGCCTAGTGAAGCTTTAACCAGCAAGAAATATTTGCCTTGAATCTGTAAATTTATGGTGTGATTGTTGCACTCCAGCCAGTGTGTCCAGTCCAATTAAACAAAGTTCAGCACATTCATAGAGTTGCATAATGCAGCTGCTCATCTACAGAAAACTTGTGTTATAGCTGAAGCCGATTGGGCCACATAAAGTAAGACTGTGGTCAGATCTAAAGTAATGTGCATGTCGTTTACATTTCCATGGCGTTCTATCATCCTACAGAGGACTGTGCTGTGAAAATTAACCTACTTTTTAAGCTTGTGGGCTGCAGGCCGCCGGACTCACCCTTTTATCACAATCACATCACAAACACTAGAATGCAAAACTCTTATTTATCCATTGTTCTGATAATTAAGCCCTTCTCATTAGTGACATAATTGGAAGTGTAATTAGCAATAGTAATAATTATTGTATTTAATACATTTTCTCTTTAGTTATCAGGCTCATTCAAACTGGTAATTAGCAGTCATGAGAATTTCTTACTTTTGTCCTAATTTATTTTGGTCACCAATTATTTGTGTTGTGTTTTTCGTCAACAAATCATTACCGCATTCAGCATTCAGATTTTTCAGTCAAAACGCAAACATTAGGCTCACTGCTTTGTATAGAAGATAAGTACTAACACGACTATCGTTAGCCTATATGTATTTATAATACTGAAGCACTGGTTAATTTGCATAGTTTGAGCTGTACATTACTTTGTAAAATGAGAGAGAAAGAAATTGGTTTCCTGACATATGTGGTTTTAAGTTTGACCTATACAAGCCCCTTAATGTTTCCACCAAAAAGTGAACTTCTCTCTTGTTCTCACATGAAATAAAGCTTTTCTTGTTAAAGACTTACTCCATAAACCAGCAACAGACACGCATTTAGTTAAGTGTTAGGTGTATTTAACAACTTGGAAAATAAAAAGGTATTTTATTGGGAGGCATTTTAAAATCCTCTGTTGTAGAGATAATTGGTTTAGTCTGTTAACACTGACATCTGTGCTTTAAACAAAAACAAATCTCGGTATTTTATTTCCATAATAGTACAGACAGATTTCAGAAAACAAATTAATTTCTCCCTATAACTGTAATACTCAGTTTTATGTCAGGCTTAAATTAAAATATGTGCTTCATCTGTTTACGGTTGTAGAGATTCTGTCTGGATTTGAGATTTGTGGGGCTGCTTTTTTGAAGATTTGTGCATTTTTACATCTAAACGGTTACTGGTTACTTTAGCGGTAGCATCTTTTGGTATGATCTGGTCAAATGCTTGGAGCTTTAAATGTGTTATTTCAAAGAAACTACATGTGATGGTAAAACAGGTGTTTCATGCTTATCTACAGAAATCATATGGCAGTAGAGTAAGCATCAGCCAGAGGCGATAACTCCTGGGTGGATTCAGCTTCAGCGCAGATTCTTCAGCAGGAAGGTGAGTATTTAACATGTATGTCTGACTGTGAACGGTTTACTAATATTTAATGTACATTTACGTGCGTGCATCAGCAGAGACACAGAACACAATTTTATGCCTAAGCTGAGATTGAATTGGCTTCACAGAGAGATCAAACACGGGGATTTTTATTTTAGCCGAATGAAAAAGCACAGTTGTCATTGTTTTTCTTAATATTGGTGGTAAACAAATTATCAGGATCACTGACTTTATTTGCGCAATGTGCAGATTGTAATGCGCCGTATTGGTGTCTCTGCTCCGTGTTTTAAGAAAGGGGAGAAAAAAAAAAGTTACACCTCTGATTCGTGGAACAACTTAATTGTCTCAAACATGCACGCAAGCAGCACGCACGAGTCATGATACCCCAAGGCCTAGATTAATTAAGCTATGAAAACCCATGAGCAGAGAGCATTCAGCAGGTGCCTGTTTGCCTTGGTATGGGACTTGTTTTTGGCAGTGGTGCAGTGGCTCATTATAAATCTGTAATTAAGTTACAATTTTATTTGCTTTTTTTAACATACTGTCATAGGGGATCAACATAGCTTAAACTCTGATTCTGTTAAGTGCACTCTTGGCTATATTACTATTGTACCGTCTATTCTTCCTCAGGAATCATACTTTGATAAATATGTGAATGAGGGGCCAAGAGTGATACTGTGTGCGTCTCCTGCTGCTTGTTATCCCATCCCTTCCACAGGTGCGATTCTTTCTTGCTGTTGAGGCATATCTTGTAATGCTCAAAAACGTCTCGATTTTAAAGCCAAAACAAGGTGATTCAACCCCCGACTTCCTCCCACCCACTGTATTGCGGCACAAAAACAAACAGTGTCCTCCTGCTGGCTGAAGGGATAGTCCTGAGAACCCCCACAGCTCGTCTCATCCCGCACTGGGGTGTTTTGGCAGCGCTAAGTGAATGCAATGAAGCGGCTCTCTCAGGGCAACGTCTGTTATTTTGAATCACCTGCCAGCAAAGAGGGAGGGTGAGATGCACAGCAGGGGCCCGAAGGAGGGATGAGCAGGGCTGTGGGAGAGAATACCCCCGCCTGCCGGGTGGTCAAACTGAATGAGAGTCACCACTGCGGCGGTAGCGTTTGCCAGGAGCCTGCTCAAGCTAACAATGTGGCCTGTGGAGGGGCAGGCTGGTGCAGGAAATTGAGGTTAACAACATTGTTACATATTAAAGAAGCCTCGTGTGTGTGTGTGTGTGCAGGCTGAATGTGGAGTGGTAAATTCTTAAATTTTCAAGGATGTTATGGAGGAATGAATTTTTAAACCGCTTTTTTAATGTGCTTCTTCGTGATTGAAACTCAAGAAAAAAAACAAAAGCATGGTGCGGTTGTGATGGTGACAATGATTTTGTGATTTAGGTTTTGATTCGGTCTCACATTTAACCCTTTCATGCATGAATTATAAGAACCTTAGTCAATATATTTTTTCTTGAGTGATTTTTTTTCCCTCTTTTAGGCATGAAAAAAACTATGCAATTCAATTTTTTTTTCACTAAGTTACAAAAATGTCCACTCAGCTGGACACCATGCGTTTAATTTTGAAGCAACGAAACATGTATTTAAAACCCATCATCAGAAAGTGATATATTGTGTGAAAACTATGAAATAAATATATTTTAATGCTGCTAATGCTGTTTTCTCACATGTTAACATACTCTAATACTAGGTTTTACTCCATTCATGGAGATAATATGCAAAACAAAAAACCTTTTTGTGCAAGAAAATTACAGTCTTAAAACAATTAGCAATTGATTTACACTAAAACATGTTACTGCAGATCAGGTTTATCAAGAACAGCAAAGTTACAGTAATGATATGAATTGAAGTGTATGGGGTGGTGCATAAGTGTCCACTGTGTTGGCTGATATGGAACTAAAACAAAAAAACTCATGAATATACAAGAGCACAGGTGTAGAATAGCTGTCCACTGTAGTGACCACTATGCATGAAAGGGTTAAAGACAGACCAGCAGAGATGCAAAAATGAACACAGGAGGAAGCATGTGGGATGGTTGGATGTGAATGATTTTTTTTTTATATAAATGGAGTCATAGATATGCATATTATACTGCTCTTTGTATGTTTTAGTTTTTGTTAATGTCTGCTTTTTTAATGATAACATCAGCCTGCCCAGGGACTACAGGTGGAAATTAGCACCGGAGCTACAACCTAGAATGCTACACCTCTCCTGTTTAAGGTTAATATATATTGTGCATTGTCCCTGTCTACATGAATAAATAAAAAACAAAAAATGTGTTGGTGAGATTAAAAAATGTCATACAAGCATTAACATAGGTAAAGTCATATATTCCACAAAACTAAACAAACACGCCAACATAGGGTAGCCGCACAAATATGTAAAAAATAAAAATCACCTCCATTATGGACTTCATGGGGAGAGGGTTTTCCCCCCTGTCACAATCGTAGTCCTTTATTTTATTTTATTTTTTAAGAAGGGGAACAGCCTTTACACAATGCAGTCATCTTCAGACACGTTGCTTTTTGTGGTTTTTCAGCTCATTCATTCAGTCATTCATTCATTTTCTGAACTGCTTAATCCTCGAGGGGGTCGCGGTACACCCTGGACGTGGACCCAGTTCATTGCAGGGCTATTTTCAGCTGCATTTCATTTCATTATTCATACTAGAGCTGGACAATATATTGAATTAATTTGATCAATGAAATGAAAATGGTGAAAAATGTAAAATTAAAGATTATTTTTCTGCAGTTGATACAGTTGCTTTTCAATGTCAGATGAAAGTTGTCAGGACAGAACTTCAAGGTCCACCACTGTTCCTGGAACAAGAGACAACCACTCATTTATGGTCCAATGATTTCACATGGACTGACCTTTAACCTTTTTTAGTCATTTAATACTAACTTTAAGTTGGCATTTAATTATAAAATTTATGCATTTCTGCTGATCCAAAATATTCTCTGATAATATAGGCCCATGTAAATATAAAGTTTCATAACTAACAAACCTTTTTTTTTGGGGTTCACTCAATATCAGGGTACTCTTGCAGAATTTACCCATGCTAAGGATCTAAAATGATGTGAAATTGTATGCACATTATTGAAATGCATAGTATTTTCTTGTGGTTTGAACCCCCAACGATGTGACAAAATGCACAAATTTCATGAAAATGTTAAATCTAGTCACCATTCCTTTTTAAACACTAAAGAGTACACCTTGTATTGTGATAAAAGTCAATATTACTATAGACAGAAATATTTCAGTTTTTTTTTTTTTTTTTTTTTGTCATATCAGCCAGCTCTAGTAGTGATAGTGGACATGTATGTGGATGAACGTGTACGTGTGCTTAACAGATACTCACCTTTACCATCGCTGGAACATTTAAAGGGTATTTGGTTTCGTAAAGGTGAGAAATCTGAATTCAGCAAGTCTTCCTTCAACTCTTTACAAGTGAAGTGACTTGTCAGCACTATTATGAGTACTTTCACAGGTGCCTATTGTACATTACAGTCCATGCCTTTGCACTGGATTTCACAGCTCCAGCCTTACTAGAGAATCTCACCGCTTTCCTTTACTCTTTCCCCCACTGCGCTTTGCCCAGGGGAGAGACGCCTTCTACGTGTTGTAATAAGGGTAGCTGATATAATGAAGGTCATTGTAATCAGAGCTAATGTGCCAAGGAGTCAAGACACTGTAGCTTTATTTGCCAGCAAGGCCCGGCATTTGGTACCCATGGGGATCGGGCTGATAGTGTTATCTTTGCTAACCTGACTCTAATACAGGCCTTGCTCCGCTGTTTGTGTCAGAGTCGGCGCTGAACTTTTCCCAGTGATCCCTTCCATATGTGGATGGGCATGGATTGGGCTCCTCTCCGCTCCATCCCGGTTAAATCCCATCCCAAGGTGTTTGGCTTCTCTCTGCTCAAATACTGTACTGAGATAGATGAACTCTCTCTCCGACTGACTCTCTCCGTCTGACTGGCTGGGCTGCCGTAGACCTCAATTGACTGTACTTGACATAGAAACATTACGTTGGCGTCTGCCGAGGACCGGCTTGTAAGAGATGACCTCTAAATCTAATCCCGTCCCTCAGGATATGCAAATGTCCTCCGCTCAAATTTGATTTGTTTTTGTCAGTTCAGGGCATCACAGTTTATTTACAATAGTTGTCCAACATATTTTATAAAATTCCTTACATTTTAAGACCCTTATCAGCCTTGCTCTCCAGACTTTTGTCCTTGCAGTTGCTTTGCTTAAACTTTAGCATTGATTTTTTTTTTTTTTTTTACCTAATTTTCTCTGTAAGGAAATTTGAATTTTCATCGTCAGTTTTGCAACAGGGAAAAGTATAAATGTGTCCATTAGCAGCTTTGCTACTGCAGGATATATTTGGATCTTCTTTGGATCCTCACATGATCTTGCGAATGTTGCAGTAGCATTCTAATTCACCTTAATACCTGTAGCATTGGAATTTTTTTGTTCTCGCTCAGAATTATTAATGCTTCTATTATGAAATATCATTAGTTTTACTGGTAGTAGGTGTTTAGATTTTAACTTTTTAACCTGCCTCATTCCAAGTAAAAGAAGAAAAGATTCAAATATAATGAAGTGCTCTTATATGATTATATGTACCGTGACCATGATACGGAGTTGCATACGCAAATGTAGACCTAACGATATTGTTCATTGTTATTGTCCATAATAATCTTGCATCAGACGACTCATGACCCATATGTGACTGGATATTTATGAGAAACCCAAGTCCATAAAATCAGAGACAAAACCCATCCCTGGTGGGGATCCTCTGCAGAACCTGAAGGTTGATTACCATTTCTCCTATTTTTCATATTTCCATTTTAACATGCCGCTTTCTGTAAGAAACATCAAAGCGCCTCTTTTTTCTATTCATCTGAGCACCTCCTGCAAAAAGGAAACCCATATCTAACCCCATGCTAGTCCCCTGGTCCCATCATTCAAACTTCCAAGCCTCTCTTTGTGGCTTCCTAGAGGACCACGGTGAAATGATCTCTTTTGTTTCGCATCATTAGTTCCATCTGTTGTGCGAGCAAGCCTGTCTGTTCCGGAGCATGGCAACGTGATGGTCGCCAGGGGCGATTGGAGACGCTACCGTCCCTGTGGCTTGTGGCTCGACCTCCGCCACCACCATTGCCTCGTCCATGATCCCCATGACACACTCACACATTTGCTTGACTGTTTTTCCTTATTTATTCATACATCCAGGAAAAACAGAGGCACACGTAATTCATATGCATGAAACGCAGTTAATATACTTGTATTTTTTAAGGAGCAGAATTTAGCGCTGTGATGTTCTTTTTAAGATTATACCGCATCACTTCCGCTGGTGTTGTGGAGTTTATAATGAGTATATAACAGTTTGATGGGTGCAATATATATAAATGACCCGACCTGTCAATTTCATTTTGTATGTGTACATTCTGTTCAAAACAGGCTTTAATAGGTCAGATCTGTGTGCTTATTTTCCTGCAGTCAGGAGTAAATGATGCACCAAACAGATGTAGCATTTTCTCTCAACAAGGAAATATTTTATTCATGATTTACATGAATGATAAATCTTCAGAAAGTCTTAGCGCTGATGGGCATACACAATTTAACATCTGTCTTCCTCAGAATAATTAATCGTATACGAGAACACTTGGGACACAGTGTTGAATTTTCCCTCTCTCTTTACTTGATCGAACTACATCTTTAAAACCCAAGCATTCTCTATAGAAGACTGGAATAGTAAACACATCAGCCATACGCTCCACTAAAGAATAATTAAGGAAAGATTTAAGAAAATCTTGTTCTCATAATGACTGCGTGTTAGCCCTGTCGCTGTGAAACCAGGCAAGGCTGGCCATACTTAAAGACAGGAAAATGTGGCCTTAGTTTCTAATTATAATTTTTAATTCCCAAATGAATATTTCCGTAATGTCTCCCGAGTGAATTGCTTTGGCCTTATCACCACAGTGTGAATGTACAGCACAAGGGCATCTGTGTGCATGTCAATGTGGAGATCACCAGATCATTTTCATTGAAGATGGAGCCATCAAAGGTCATAACCATCCAAATGACCTAACCTTGCAATGTAACACCTGGGTGTAAAAGTGGACTCATCCTATCTACAGGGATGGGTGTAATGTACCTCTAATGTATAAAGTGCGGAAATAAAATAAGAGTTATAGGTTGGTGGAAGAGGTTCAGTGTGAGCTAGAGAATACTGTAACTCTATAGGGTGAAATAGCTGTGTTGGTATCACCCGAGGTGACAGGCTATTGCCAAAGTGCTGTATTTGTTGGAACCATTATGAAATAAAGTCTGCGAAAAAAGGCCAATATTCAGTTTGAATTGATTCTTGGAAAACTCCAGAAGTGAATATGCTTTCATTTTGATAGTATTACTATGGACAAAGTGTGTTGTGTCAGTTTCACCTCACCATTACTTTGCTCCATTAAGGCAAAACCGACTGATTTTATTTTTGCTCAGTCTATTTTCTGTGATAAAATGAAAATCTGAGAGCTTTATTAAGTCTGAGTGACACCTAAAGCTGAGAGCCAACAGGAAAATAAGTCTTGTGGGATCTAGTTTCAGTTCATTTTTGCTCAATTCCCATCTCCTGATCAAATACTGCACTTTCCAGTAGAGGCCTAATGGGAGTGTCAAGTTCACAGAGGGCCTCTCTCTTCCTCTGACTCCATTACCTGATAACTGCACTGGTTTTGGCACATATTTGCACACTGCAGCTAAGCTGGGCTTGTGCTATGCGCATTTGTGGTAGGTTGTAATTGAAGCCACATTAAGACTATTTTATTAATTTCTACAAATCTTCCCTGCGTGTGTTTCCAAGTTTTCGTGGGCACTTACCCATCTCATTTTCTTTGCTGTGCTTTGACTGTTTGAGCTGCTCTTTTTAGTAAAGCTTTTGACTGCTGTTCCTCTTTAAGCCAAACAAACATGACCACTGATGTCTTGGGTTCAGGGCCTTTCAAACAACCTTTCAATAAAACAAGCTCAGCTGTGAGACATACAGGATCTCTCATGCTGGGCCGCCCCGCTGAAAATACCCTCCCTCCTGTTTCAAAGGCATCAGCTTTTGGTTCCCCCAGGAGAGCCAGTATTATCCTGTGGGGTTTATTTAAACTTGTTGGGAAGGTCTTGCCTTTTTTCATGCAGTAGGTTATGTGACATTTAAGAGAACCTCGCCACATATGAAACTGAATTTATTTGGCTTATTGATCCAAATATCAAGACTATAGTTGCCAATATCCTGTGACAGGTGGAGGCAGGTTTTTAATTTGGTCTGCGTGGTGCCGGACGGACCACACCTTAAGTCCAGTCTGCTTGTGGCATATGTTGAAAAGCCTCGAACACCTGCGATGTTTTCCAGACTTTGCGACTGACAGTAACGTGAAAAGTGTGAGAAAGAGCAAGAGAGACAGGAATGGAGAAAGACAAATGAGTCGAGATGACAAGAGCATCCTTTACAGCCCGACACCGAGCTCTCTGACTTGTTTTTATTGACCTTTTCTCATTTCTTTTTCCGTCTCTTTCTACTATAGAAGATATGCCACTTAAGTAAATGTCATCTGATCATCTCCGCTTTCAAGCATTCTGACATGTGGTATTTTGATAGAATTTATTCATTCTCGTGCTTAGCGTGTCCGGTCTATCTACCGTATAGTGTAATGCACCACAAGCATATATGCTTTTGCAAGTGCATCCTTTTTTTAATCACTGGCGCTATCACCTTAACTGCCTCTTAAATCGTCAAACGGGTCAGTCTCGGTGTGTTACTTTTTTGCACCATCTTGGGAGGACAGCTATGCTTTGGCTGAGACATTATTGGACCATTAAACCTCAGCCCCTCCCACTCTCAGGCACTTTCACTTCTGTATAAATGCATCGGAATTACTTCCAGAGAGGGGGTGGTGCAAAAAGACCACAGGAAAGGCTACTTATTCTCTTAATGATGTCTTGTCCTTTTAAAAGTCGTCATCTTCATTCACAAATGGATGAGTAAGGCAGAGGAGCACCCAAGGGACTGAGGTCATCCCAACCTTCTTGTCCCAGCACAGGAAGTTACTTTGGATGAAATGAGGCAGGGCAGTATATGTTAAAAGTTGAATTTGTTGACAGGAGGTGGGGGGATTGCACTGACACATACCACATAGTAATTATTATGGGGGAGGATTAGTGGGCAGGTATTTATGATTAGTTTGCAGCCCGCTAATAGCTGTGGCAGGAGAAACACTCCAAACACAATATTTATGCTTTTGTTACATATAAAAGCTAAATCCTCGAGTGACAGGAGCCAGAGTTGTTCTTTATGGCTGGTTTATTTGTTTTCATATATTAAATCTTGGCACTGTAAGAAATATTGTTGAATTTATGCAGGCATTATGAAAGAAGTCAGGAATTTTTTTTAATGAGATAATTCATCCATTGGTAATCTAGGGCATTAAAAACTTAGCGGTTAGAGATCCATAAAGTGCTTTGTAAGTAAATGCTGTCTAATATGATTTTTTTGTTTATTATTACAGCTTAGCTATAATTTTAAGGTCATTTATTAAATGGTATTGTTACCCTCAATGACGCCTAAGGCAAGAAATAAGTGTATTCCCATCCCGAGATATAAAACTAAATGAACATATCACCCTTTCTAACTCGTACAGTTAATCGGTTTCTGTTTTGCTTTTTTTTTTCCAAATTAATTAGGATCAAACTTTGACAGAAAGTCCAAAACTGAAAATATCTGCATTGATAAACACATTTATTGGGGGAAAAAATAAATTATTCCTCGCTGCTATCTTTTATTACAGTTAACTAATATTAATTTGACTCTTCTCAGTCCTAAGAAGATTAATATAAAATATCCAAATTAAACACATTTCCATCACAGCACCATGCCCTTTAAGAATCATATCAGCATTGGGAGTAAATATGGAGTAGTACTGGCACATTTGTAGAAAATACCAGCGCAGATTGACGGTAATAAACACTAATAAAATGCTAAAGCACCTTTGGGCTGCGTACAAGCACACATCAAGCAGAAGAGGTGTAGTCAGTGATATACATGACATGAGTCTCTGAGGACTCAGATTTGTATAATATCCTTCAGACAAGGTCATAGCAGTGCCTACATCTTTGAAGATAGAGGAAAGAGAACATGTTCCCCCTTCATTGTGCCTGTGGAATAGAACAAACGTGAGATCACAGTGTCGAGGGGCTTCCACTCTTCAAAGTTGATATGAATCAGACATGAAACGATTTAGATAAAGTGATAGTTATCTTGATTCCTGGTGCCGTCCGTTGAATAGACGGCGCGGCGTGCAGGGAAGCTGTATAGCTGTGTTTTAGTGTGAAATCCTGGGGAAACGTATCCATCTGGTGTATGAATAATTTAGATGGCTCAAGTTGGTTCCTGTTGCTGTTGTGTTTGCGCTCAGCTTTCTCTCTCAGCTCAGCCCCCCTCCGCCGCCCTCCCTCCCTGACATCACTCCTGAGGCTTGTTTGTGATGCTTAAAGGGAAGTTGGGCCACATGAGGAATCACTGGGAGGAGAGACTCACTTTCTCCCTCTGCTGTGCTTTCTGTCTTCTTTCGTCTGTCTTTCTCAGGTCTTCACACTTCAGATAAATGATTAACACACACAGACATACATGACCCTTCATACACACCTCGGCATACTGCATGTGGAGACAAAGTCGTCGTTTTATACTCAGGTTTTTTTTAATGTAAACCTTAAGGGGCAACAACCACAGCTTGAAACTGAGGCCACTGTGGAAGTGTCGTCAAGTGTAATACCACTAATACCACTGTAGATGTCGACTCTAATGAACTTCCATTTGAAAGATGGCAACTTTTTTTTTTTCTAGAGAAAGCCTACTGAGCCAAGATTTTTTTTTGCAGAAGTGACGTCTTTTATTACATGGTTTCAGGACTTCGAGGGTTATGATTGATAGCCACCTGAGTTAGATTATCATTAATTAATACATTTTTTTTTGTGGTTGATCAGTTGCTTCAAAGCACTTGATGAATATTTTAGGTAGGGATGCACCAATGCCGCTTTTTTCCAGACACAAGTACTACATTTGATTACTTGCTGATACTGGGTACCGATACCGTTGTTTATTTTGAAAAATCTCCACACTGCTGACATTACGCCTCTGCCATCTACCTGCTGCACTTAACTGTGAATGTCACGCTGTCGTAAAGTGGTATCGGTGTGTTTGTATCGGAGCACTTTTACAGGTATGAGTAGAAGTACACACGCTCAGTATCGGACCGATACCTGATACTGGTATCTGCATCGGTGCATCCCTAGTTTTAGGATTTTTACTGTTACTTAATTTATTCATTCATTCATTCATTTTCTGAACCCGCTTTATCCTCACTAGGGTGACGGGGGTCGCTTGGAGCCTATCCCAGCTACATAGGGGCGAAGGCAGGGTACAACCACCAGTCGACAGGGGGTGGGACCTTTCTGTGTGGAGTTTGCAGGGCGACATGGTGGTGCAGTGGTTAGCACTCGTGCCTCACAGCAAGAAGGTCCTGGGTTCGATTCCAACACCAGTCGACGGGGGGTGGGACCTTTCTGTGTGGAGTTTGCATGTTCTCCCCGTGTCTGCGTGGGTTCTCTCCGGGTACTCCGGCTTCCTCCCACCATCCAAAGACATGCACTAATAGGTTAATTGGTTAATCTAAATTGCCCATAGGTGTGAATGTGAGAGTGATTGTTTGTCTCTATATGTCAGCCCTGCGATGAACTGGCGACTTCTCCAGGGTGTACCCCACCTTCGCCCCTATGTAGCTGGGATGTTACTTAATTTAGTGTAATTAAATTCCTTTTAGCGTGACTTTCCTATGTTAGCTTAGGTTAGCATAATTTAGCTGCAGTAACTGAGGTTAGCGTGTTTTTTAGCTCATTATATAGTCAGTGAGTTAAATTCTATAAATTCCCTACAAAGGTAGGTGAAGATACAATTCTTAAACAAATGGGGAAAACAAACAAATAAAAAAGTTTGATACCGGCTAGCTTTAATGTGTGAGCTAACTATCATTCACACTGCATCTGTCAAACCACATCTTTATGGACCTTCCTAATGGAGGGGTGCGGTGCAGAGAGAACTTGACCCACTAAAGAAAAAAGTTTTCGTAAATGAGCTTGAAGGTTCCACCGATGTTTACTGTTTAAACCCGGAAGTGAGTTTTACAGTACCGTGGTGTCAAACTTTAACGAATCAACAGAATTCTGTCATTTTCGTCACAAAAGGAGAAGTGAACATGATAACACGTTATGAATGTTTATTTCATTAATTTCTTTCATATCTTATATTCAGATATTAAATGTAATTTTTCCAACATGCAGATCAGGAGACTATTTATTGTTTTTAATGAAATATTTTTTTATACTTGCCTCTCACTCATTAATGTACTTTCATGCATCAGCAACACATTTTCAATCTTTCCCTCAGGAGACAGGAAGTGTACCATTTCATACCACTGACACAGCTTGCTTTTTATTTCTTATTGTTATTTAGTGCGTTTGTGTTTGCTAGCTTGCCAATTAGTATGTAACACATTATTTGACTTCAACTGCATGTGTAAACGTTTAACAAATAGCTGGAATTACTTGGTGGCTAATTTTTCTGTAATAGCGGTGTGTCTGGTGTTTTCAGTAAGATAGCTACAGTATTAGCTTAGCAAGTTTCATCCATCAACATGGACTTCCCGGCTCCGCCCCCTTGTCCATATATGTCATGCCCGACTCCCAAAAAAACAGCAATGGCAACAATGCAAACTTGAATTGTGCTCAAACCAGTGGATGACGTCAACGTGGCACCATCCACTTCTGTTATCCTGTCCAGAGTAGAGTCTATACACCTTGTATAAGCTTAAAAGGGTTTCATATCAATAATTAAATCTGAATGTTAGTGTGCATATTGTGTTAATAATACTGGGTGTGTCTGATAATCGACTTTTACATGCCACTTATAAATGCATTATGCAGCATTAAAATAGAATTGCACCAGTTGGGGAAAGTTCTTCTAATATTGAACATAAGTGAAATCATTTAAAGTGCTGAATTGCCGGACTGACCTCTCTTAGTTTGTATCCATACCGACGTACATTCTCACATCTGAAATGTCACCATTCTAATTGAACACATTTATACGTAAGGTAGCACTGGTACATGAAATATATGTAACTGGGAAATAATGAGGATTCTGTATGATTTTCTCCGACATTACATATACAAAGAATTACTCTATTAATTGAGAAAATAATTGACAGTTCTACACTAATGAAAATGATTTCTAGTAGCGGGCCTAGTTCTCGTAATAGTCCATGCATGGTAAAGTGTTTGCAGATACATGGCTAACGTGCAAACATGCAAATGCACTAACATGCCAGGCCAGTTATACTCGGCTGCATTAATTTATTTATTGTTAAAATGCAAACATGCTCAAGCTGAGTTGTGTCCTCTGGTGTAATCCAGTCCCTCTCTTTAAGGGAACAAGTCAGGATGAAGGGGGGGTGGCATTGAGGAATAGGAGAAGGGAAAGACAGAGAGAGGGAGAGAGAGAGAGAGAGAGAGGAGGAGAAAGAAGAGGAGGAGGAGGAGGAGGGGGATATGACAGGCCCTTGGAATCTCAACCTCTCTCTCCTGGCGCCCGCACTAATCAACCCCTGTAATTTATGCAGAAAATATGATTTATATTTAATTTCACTACACTTGCATTGTTAATTTGAGATGTAATTAACGCGTCGCCACGGCAACTAATTTCTCAATGCCGTAAATTATCACCGCCTTTTCATCAAAATTCAGTTACTTTGGCTCCTGTGTGCAGTGTTGTGATGCAATTAGGTTACCAGGGCAACCCCAAAGTGTTAATTTTCTTTTGTTATATAGCAGCGAGGCAGAAGTTTTTATACCGCAAGTCATACTCACTTTTTGGGTGAACAAAGAAGTAGTTTTTTTTTTCTTTTTTTTTTTTTTTTGTGGTTGGGTATGAAAATGTTGGTGGGGGGGGGGGGGGGGGGGGGGGTGTTACAGGGTGTTAAACGGAGCCTGTGGAACATGCTGCTTAGGAACACAAGTATACAGAGCGGCGTGCTGCTCCCTCAAACACTTGTTATATTGCTGTGAAGTGAATTGATTGATTGCTGAGAATTCTGTGCTATTGGAAGTAGAGGTGTTTCAAAGTTGTCCTTTGGGAAAGGGCATATTTGTCAAAGGGAATCTATATAAATGAGAAATGTGGTCATTGGTGGAATTTAAGAGAGCTCAGTCTTTCTTTCGCAGACAGCCCCCCCCCCCCCCCTCCTCTTCTTTCTTACTTTCTGCCTCATACAAACATGCTCACACCACAGCACATTTTCAGTACTCACTCCTTTTATTCCCCCAACAGTGACTGTGAAATGACTCAATATTTTAATCAACTGTATCTAATTTGCACTCCAGCAGAAGATAGGGCCACATGTGTGCTGTTGTTGCCCTGGCTGGCATTGAGTATGCCCACCGGACGCCGCTGAGACGCCCTGGATTGCCACGCTTGCCGGTCTCTATGGCCCACTCGGCGCGTCCGTCTCCAATCCATCCTCCCTTAGCCAGTCTTCAGTGGAAATATCAGGTCATTGGCTGCTAAGCTCTGGTTAACTGCAAAGGTAATTAAATTTGTAAGCAGGCTTTTTGAATCTTTTTAGCCTCTTCGGTAATACCGTTAGGGATTACTGCATTTTTGAAGCACGACTCTGTTTTGACACCACGGTAAAAAGAGGCCAAATCCCAATGACCAGACAAGGTTCAGAACAGCCAACAACCCCCCCCCCCCCCCCCAACTGACTGACTGAGCGGCGGACCTGGAGCCATGACGTCTACTTTACTGCACCAATACATGGGAAGCAATGTCAGGAAAATTGTTGGTTATTATAAAGAGAAGCCCTTCCAGCCAGATGGAATTATGCGCCCTCATTAATGTTTTAGTGCGTGTGCTCTTATGTGTGTGTGTTTTTCTGAACTTGTTTAGCCTAATGTGTGGTTGCCGCGCACTTTCAGTTCACTTGAATCTGTTTGATTTTCAGTTTTCGCTGGCGTGGCACTGATTATTTTTCATATCACAATATTACCCCTGCTGACTTTAAACAATAGTCTGACATTATATGCACAGACAGAGTCGTATAAGAGGACTCTTTGTAGAGGGTGACCATGGGGAGAAGGAACATGTTTCTCACCGAAGTACTGACTCAGGAGATCTTTCCTGTGTCATTTTTATGTATTTATTTTTATGTATTCTTAGTGTGATATTGGCTCCTGTGTAGAGTACATGCAAGCTGTGTGATTGTAACTGAAGCTGCAGGTCTTTGATCGCTCCCTCTCTGATCTTTTAACTATAGATTAACTCTACCTCATACTTTAAAACAAGCTTGAACTTGCCTTTTGTATCATACTTGTGTTACAGTAAACATCTGGCATTATGTAGAAATTCATTCAACGTGTAAGGGATTGCATTATTTGAAAAAAAACAAACAAACAAAAAAAACGCTTTAGAAATCAATTGTCTTTACCATTTAAAAAAAAAACAAAAAAACAATAGCACAGTTAATCATCCGTTGACGCCAAAAGTCTGAATAACCACTATCCTGTCTGGTACGTCTGACAAGTTTTGCTCATTTTCCTGGTAGAAGCAAAGTACAAGTGTGAAGAAAGGTCATCAAGGAAGTTTTTATGTAACTGCCTCTGTAAAAACACTAAGTTGATTAGACTTGTTTATTTATTCAGGTCCAAAAGAGTATTTGCTTTTGTCGCATTTATTCCCATTTTGCCAGCACAAGGGGCCCTGGAAGACGAGTTACCAAGGAACACAAAATTTTAATTAGTGTATTTTAATCATTCAGGCTTTTCAAGCTAATCCACAGACCCCTGAGAATTCCCAAGATGCAGCTCTGTGCTGCTTTACCATTTATTGTTGAGTCTATTATAATTACTGTTAGCAGGTGGGGGCAGGGAGACGTTTATTATGTTTTTCCATCTTTATTATAATTACTAGAAAAAATGAAAGGATGCTGTTCCATTAAGTTTAGAGATGATGCCATTTTCCCCCTGTTTTTCCCCTCAATCTCCTTCCTGCCTTTGTTCTATAATGCTATTGTACTGGCTTTCATTCCAGGGCTTTTATACATTGCACAGCTTTATGAGAAAAAACAACAAAAAGAAACAGATCTCTTATTAAGAACAGAAGGGGGGAAAGATGGTCTTAAAGAACTTAATTTCTGAGACAGTTTTCTCTTTTCTTTTTTTTTTTTCTTTTTTTTTCTCAAATCCAAACACTTCTCTGAGAGTGAAGTTGACGCATTCTCTGAAACACAAATGTTTAATAGAGTTGGACTGGGATCAGAACACAAATGCAGAAAGTAGAATATGTTTGCCTCTCTTTTGCACCCGTCAGTAATGAAAGATAAGAGGACTGCAGTAAATCTTTAAGCCCCTTGCTTTTGGTGCTCTGCAGGGATTTTAGCATCTTCCAGAAATATTTTGTTTGTCTGTTTGTTTAAATACTATTTTGCCACTCCCTCTTCCCCCTTCAGTCCCAAATGTGTGGTATTCTAAAACAGACAGCTGGAGTGTTGAACCAGATTGATGGGTGTTTCCTCTGGTATATTTCTTTGGGTATCTTTTTTTTGGATGTTTCTCTAAAATTTATGTGTATGGGAAACTGAGTTTTAGTGCACTGTACTTGCTTTAATTGAAGAGGAGCTGGATGAAAACTGAATGCGTCTTTGTGTTTGACAGAGAGAACGTTGTCAGCGGCTTCTTGGGATGCAGTACGAGTTGACTAGTTGATCACAGCTAGTACGGTTACGGTCGAGTCAACTACATCACATAAAACTTAACGCTCGCAATCACTTCAATGTCTGTCAAGGGCACCATTTTGACAGTGCATCTCATCAATTTTGTAACCGTCGCTCGGCTACAAGCAGCACGCTAAGTTATTTTACACTCGAATCTTGTAAATACTCCCAGATTTCAAACAACTGAAGGGGAAAAATCCACATGAAAACATGATTTGCATTTAGCTGTTAACGTGCAAAACCGTGAACGGAATGGAGAATAATAACATTTTCAACCTGTTTGACTTGGATCGCTGCAGTTCACATTATTACTCATCGCATATTACGACAGCGACCGCAGTATTTCAGTTATTCAGTTATTTTTTTGAATTAACTGTAACTGCTGAGCTAACTGAAGTTATGACAGGAGCCTATTAAAATGAAAAACAGATTCTCTCTTGAGATAAACACAGAGACTTTCTTTGTAAAAGACAGTGTTTGCATATGAGGTCCTTACTGGTGTTTTATGGTTCAGTTGTTTTTTTTTTTTTTTTCTTGATCTAATGATTTAAATAGAATGATTCACACCTGTTGCACCTGTTGATATTGAGCCTTTCTCTGGAAACTGACTCCTTGAGGCAAAACAAACCACAGTTATTTGAAGAATATATGATTTACATGACATGTTATTGATCACATCACATTATGCTATAACGCAATGAGGTATAAAAGAGGCATTCTGCTTCAGATGAGACTGTACTTAATCCTTAAAGATCTAGATCTATTTATACATCGAACCTTTCCCAAATGATTTATCACCATTTATTATAATTTTCACAAAAAAAAAACTGGGATTTTGCTATACTCTGAGCTTTTAGGGACATGAACATGGTCAGTAAGTTAAATAAAGTTCAAGGTTATTATATCAAAACAGAAAAAACTGAAGTACATGTGACTTTTTCAGCAAAATATATCATTAACTGAGCATCAAAACAAGCCCTGTAACCACTAGTCACTTTTCCATTGACCCTCAAATTACGTGAATATAACTTACGCATAAAAATTTTCCTAATGGAAAAATGACAATTTCGCCAAAACTCTTGTTTTTCGATTAAAAGTTTTTGTGCTGGCTAGTTATGGTTTTTGGGGCGTAGCATAATTGCTATATCACGCAAAACTGCAGTGGAAAGATCGTTTTCTGCAACTAGAGACACGTGAATAAAAAAAAGAACGGATGTTGACGGACGTTACAACAAGTGAAGGAGAATGGCACGGTATGTGTGGACACACCAGGAAACTAAATAATTTTTTTAATTTAGCATGGGATAGAGGGGTAAAATATAATAAAAATGAATATATCTGTAAATCAACACAATATTTACATTCGTCGTCATGTTTATGGAATGACTTCTTGTGTCATCTCACGATAATAAATAAACAAATCATCGCATTTGGGATTTAATGGAAAAACCGATGTTACGCACTTCTGGTTTTTTTTTTGGCATTCAGTAAATCTCGCTCAAGTTTTGTGCAGATGTCCAATGGAAAAGCCACTACTGTAATCTATTGAGCTACATGAGTTTTGGTTTCTTTTTTTTCCGCTTACGTTTTTATTGAAATTTTACAAACACATAATCAGCAAAAAAAAAAATAAAAAAAAAATTAAGAAACCTTGCTTGGGTACACTACGTGACTTTACATTCAGATTTATTCAGTCCTTCCACCGTTCCGAGTTCTGTAATCAGTCCATTTATTCCATTTTTTGTCCATTTGTTCTTCTTGTTGTCACAGTTTGTTATTTTTTCCATTGTATATATTCCTTTAATAATTATGATCCTTTGGTCCTTTGTTGGTGGTTCTGTCCTTCCCCAGTTCCTTGTAATAGCTTTTTTGCAAGCCACTAGAAGTACCTTAAGCAAGTATATGTTGCTTCCTACTACATTTCCATCAGACAAGTTACACAAATCCAGTACATCACAGCATATTGGAATCTTGAGCTACCTGAGTTTTACTGGTGAATCAGTGTTGCAGAAGATGACTGTTTCAACGTTCAATACAAAGCCTCTGAACATCCAAAGGGGTCACATCTGATGATCATGAAAAGCTGAGAAACTGCATTTTACCCAAAGTAGTTCAATGTATTAACAGGATTAGTGGTTGAAAAGTTATTAAACATTTTAGATCAGTGGATGCTTTTAGTTGCTGGTGGTGGTTTATGTCTTTTAGGGTTAATAGTAATACTAGTACATGTGTTTCAAGGGGTGAACACTGTTGTAGAGAAACACACAAGAGTTATTGGCTTTTCTTGTTCTATTTAGTAACTGAAAAATAGAAAGAAAGTTATAATTTACTGGTCACCAAAATGTTATTGTAGGATATTAAAAATAGCATGATAGTAATCTGATGCTCTTATATTTTGGCATCTTTAAGTGGACTATGCACACAGTAGTGTTTCTCCTGACATGTTGACAAAAAAACCAGTAGAACTTGTTTACTGAATGGTGCTATTAGTGTTTTTCTACATGTAGCCTCCAAGCAACTGTTTTTTTTTGTTTATCATGGAGCACATGAAAAGAAATTAGTGCTTTTTCCGTTGGTTAGCTGTTAGACAGGATTACATGTACAGGTAGACAGCTAGCCATCTTCTCCACTGCATTTTCTCACACTTGGATATTCACAGTATTCGGTTATGGCTGATTTTTACATAAGTATCTGTGTGAAATTTTGCAGAAATGTGGGTGAATACAGACCTTTGACCAGTATTTATTTTTAAGATATTCTTCCGCATTTTTTTGCACTTAATTTGACAAGGCCTTTGACCAGTAAAACTTTGCAAAATTGGTAAAATGTTCACTTATGGAAGGTTAATATTTGAAATTTTCATGAGTTAAAGATGCCCAAAGCTAGCGCTATGTAAATCTGTTTTCTCCTGCTTGCGCGGGTTCATATTGAGGCCGAATGTGACTGTTTTGACCCTCGTGCTCCTCAAACCGGCCTCATGGTCTTGATCTCAATCCATTTCTGGCATTTTTGAAGCCTCGCTATGTATTTTACACCAAATCATTGCTCTATTTTTGGATGTTTTCTAGGGCAGAAAGAGGAGGAGAGTAAGCGGTCATCTCAAGTGGATGTTTTTCGTGTTTTCATGAAAAATTCCACATCTTCGTATGAGCTGACTTTCAGCAAAAAATAGATGTATTTCAGGACAGGTCCTTGGGAAAAATAATTAATAGACCTTTGAAGTGTGAGAGGCCATCCTTATGCAATTATAGAGTGTTTGTGAAGTGTCAGGATTTTGGAATTATAAAATAAGTATAGATTGGCAGCAGCAATTATGGTCAGTGAAGGGGAGATTCTGTCACATCTTTGCTGATCAAACCTATTAAGTGATCAGTCTTAAAGGACATGCATGTGTGTTTTATACTGTAAATATAATTCACATTTCCTTTTTTTTTTGGCCAGGGTTGAGACATAGTTCAGTGGCTGGCATATTGTGTGCATCAACACCACATGCTTAATATATTACCTACATTTCTTTCTCTCTGTAAATGTTTAACTTATTGTAACCTGCATGACTGCTGTGTTTTTACCCCATTTACTTTGACCGCGTGGACAATAACACACTTATGTATTACATTTAATGTAATCTGATTATATTATATTGACCCACAAGTAATTATTACAGCATTATGATTTCAAATTACTATAATCGCTCATATTTTTATGCATTTTCATTCAATTAAAACATTCTGCAATCTGTGTTTCACAGTAGCAGTGGGATCTGTACCAAGCACTTTTTATCTATAAAAAGTGCAATAACAAGTGAGCTGCACTGATAAAGGCTGCACAAACAAAACCAAATCTAATCTTGGTGAAAGAAAGCGAAAAGTACCAATGTACAGTAAAAGTGTTGAGGGGAAAATTCAAATTTAGAAAGTGACATTGTGCTCAGTTAAGTAAAAGCAAGGATGAAATTAAAGATGAAGTCGACGAGGACTGAGGATGATTAAAATATAAAGCTTGTTGTTCGCATAGCATGAGAAAGGCAAATAAAAAACATGTAAAACGTAATTAGAAAATGCTTATATGAAATCACCAAGTTCACAAAGCTACCAAGAAATTCTTGCCTGTAGGTGACATGAATATTGAATGTCCTGTACACAAGGAAATTACAGCCACAGTGAGATGAAAAAATAGGTCTTATTATGTCTGAACTTTTTATTATGAGTGGAATTTGTGTTTATTTTATCCAGAATTGCACATATCCTCCTGAGACCCAGCAATGCATTTTTGTCCTCTTGAGGGGACAAGACTTTCACAGCTTTATTGAAAAAAAAAAACCCCAAAACAAAACGCTGTCAACTGCAAAGGGCATTCCATAAAAATTGTAAAAATCTGAAAAAATGGCAATTATTTAACGTAAAAATGCCCAAACTTGTATTTTCCTGCATCTCAGTAGGATATAGGCTGTTTTTAGTAAGAGGAGAAATGCTTGATGAATAGTTAAGGGTCCCGCTGTAAAAACTTTAGATCTAACATATGCATCAGAGGTCACAGTAAAGTTGCACACTTGTCCAGGTTGAAGAAGACATTACTAAGAATAAACATCATTGCGGAGAGTAATGCTGTGTCTGTGGTACAGTAACTGTTTTGGACCTCTTGGTAGTATGGCCTTGATAAGCGTCGTGGAATTATAATTAGTGCATCTGTTCTTCACACACAGACAGGCAGGTGATGTTTAGGTTTTCGTATAATAGTGGGGCAAGTGATTCCATTAGCATCTATGATGGCTCTCCTGGGGTTATTGAGGACAGAAAACCTGTACACTGCCGCTGCCGTGGCTTTTTTCCCCTCCTTTTTGAAACGATCATGATCTCTGCTTTCCCCCATGATGCAACACAGAGGCTCTTCTCTCATTCTGATTCAACCGTCCATGTGCTCGGTTTTGAGTGAGACGAGCTAACCAGGCCTGATAAAAGTGGCATTAAACCATCAGACTTCTCCCCTCGCACAGCACCCACGTCCACATCGTACAAATTACTGCTCAATTTGGCTGCAATCATGCTCTTAACATGGAGCTGGTTTGGAGAGGAGCTTTTCTAATTATGGGCAATCTGTAAAAGATTGTTGTTGTGATTACGGCACAGACATATGCCCTAGTGCAGAGTACATACAAACTAGACACCAGCAGGCTAAAAGCCCAAAACAGACACTAGTTTTCGCCTTCACTCAGAGAGTAAATATATATATATTGTTATGTATATATATATATATATTTTTTTTCACTGCAGTCTACTGTTTGCATCAAGACTTACCATCTGTGCAATATTACTATTATTACTCATCTTATCTGCACTTCTGATCTTGCTAATGTTAACATTCTTATTTTAGCTCTAGAGTCTGCACACATACATAGTCATATTTCTTTTAATGTTTAGATTTGTTTACTATTTTATTTTTTTCCACTTAAGTTTTTATTGAAATTTTTTACACATACAGGGTGGGGAAGCAAAATTTACAATATTTTGAGGCAGGGATTGAAAGACAGTGTATGACCAATTAGTTTATTGAAAGTCATGAGAATTTATTTGCCACAAGAAAATTGACATAATAGAAAATGTTTTTATTCTATGTGTCCTCCTTCTTTCTCAATAACTGCCTTCACACGCTTCCTGAAACTTACGCAAGTGTTCCTCAAATATTCGGGTGACAACTTCTCCCATTCTTCTTTAATAGTATCTTCCAGACTTTCTCGTAATAGTTTTGCTCATAGTCATTCTCTTCTTTACATTATAAACAGTCTTTATGGACACTCCAACTATTTTTGAAATCTCCTTTGGTGTGACGAGTGCATTCAGCAAATCACACACTCTTTGACGTTTGCTTTCCTGATTACTCATATGGGCAAAAGTTTCTGAAAAGGTATGGATAATAGTGTTAGGTATGATTATGACATCAATATATGTTTGGTTTCAAAACAATTGACGTAGTGCCTGCTGAGAAAAAAACAACTAAATGTTCATTGTAAATTTTGCTTCCCCACCCTGTATTTCAATACATTTGCATATTCCAGTCTTTCCACCATTCTGAGCTCTGTAAACAGTCCATTTGTGCCACTTTTTATCCATTTGGGCTCCCTGTAGTCACAGTCTGAGTCATCCTTTCTATTGTACATATTCCATCATTAATTGCGATCCACTGGTCCTGTGTTGGTGGCTCTGTCCTTCCCTAGTTCCTTGTAATAGCTTTTTTGTAAGCCAATAAAAGTATTTTAGCCAAGTATATGCTACATTTCCATCAGATAAGTTACAAAAATACAGTACATTACAGCACATTGGAATCCCATACCCCGTTTACTGTTTTTTATGTAGTTTTAATGAGTTGATTAGTTATTCTTGTCCATAACTTTTCATTGCATGTGTGTTTTCCTGCATACGACAAACAAATCTGAAACATTTCTTAACATATCCTCCCAAAAAAGCCACCGCCTATTGTTTTTAGAGTGCGTAATAATTGCGCATTGATATATTTCATCACATAAATCACATCAAGCAAGCACAGAGATGAGATCAAGAAATCATAATTATAATTACAAAATAACAAGGGTGTGCGGTCTGATAGTGATAATTATATAAATAAGTAAGTAATATATTTACATAGCACTTTTCTGAAGCAAGGTTACAAAGTGCAAGCAACACAATGCAATAAAAACAATTTGCAAGGAAAAAATTGCATAAATTAGAGTGTAAAAATAGCAATAAAATATAAATCAGGAAGGATTACAATGACAATGAGAGCAAAAATAACAATAACAACAATAACAATGGAAGTTGTTTTTCGTATAATTATGTACACGAAGGGCAAAAATGAAAACAACACTAGTTTTTGTTGCTCCGTGGGGCTATATGTGTTTTAATATGTGTACAGTACAATGGATTATTCTGTATCTACTTCAGCTCTCGGTGACCTGATCAAGAGGGGTTGAGTAAGCCACCACTACGGCTTTCAAAAAAAGACTTTGGCTCCATCTCGCCTTAGAAAAACTCCTCATCCACCCAAACCGCCACACGTGCCCTTTTCCTGTCTCCGTTTATTACACAGCCATGATCCTCTTACGAAGGCTTCCTCTCCAGTGGAATACCATATGTTTCTAGTTAAGCCCAATTTCTTTTTCTCATCATTCAAGGCGAGCATTTGCCAAGCCAAAAGCATTGAGAAAGCCCCACTTCTGCCATTCTTTTTTATTTTTTATTTTTTTTCCCCCCTTTGACACGTCTCAAAATATTTCAAATCGCTGAGGTTTTAAATTAATTTACAGCCACAACAAAAGATCTCAGCATTCTAATAGCATTGTAAGTAATATAAGTTAATTCAGTAACCTTTGAAATAGAGTTCAGGCAGCCAGTAAATTGTGGTTGCTGTTGACGAACACAGAGGTCACACAGAGGGTTCCAGCTTATTCATCAAAGGGTTAGTGGGATATCATTTAGAAATTATTATTTTTTTTATCCAAAGGAACTCAAAATGTGTTTCTGATGCACTGTGGAAGGCTGAGGGAAATTGATAACTCGTTCTTGTTTTAACTTCTCGCAGCGTTTCTAAACATCCACGTTATCTCAGCAAACCTTTTTTTTTTTTTTGGAAAGGTCTTTTTAGAAGCTTCACACAGGTAATTTCAGTGCACGGTAGGAGTTGGAAATTGAACTCTGAATCAAAGCAGCTGCTCTGAAATACTACACATTCAGAAATGGTGTCGATAATTTACTTTATTTCTATAGGGAAAACTTAACCCGATGCACCGTTGAGCATTAAAAACAGGATCTTGTCATTAGTAGCTGAGAACTACATTTTTAACTCCCACAGCAGCAGAAGTCACTTCATTTCCTACACCAGGATTTTCCTTTTTTTTTTTTTTTTCACTCATTGCTACTTCACAACAAACAATAAAAAAATAAGCGTTTTTTTTTTTTTTTTTTTTTTTTGGTCATAATGCACTCAATGATATAAGACGGTGCCTGTGGTGTCACCTCCTTTTTAGTGTGAATTTTCTTCCCACATTAAATGTAAGCTGTTATAGGGCCCAGAGGAGCTCAGTAGTCTATTTTCCAATGATGTTGTCAGCCATGTGGCTTACACCCCTGAGAGGTGAAGGTAATCAGCCTTTTCATCTCCAGAGGAGGGGCAATGTCGAGGTCCTGGCTGACTCCATATTTTCCTCAGCTATCCTCGCAGTATTTGAGCAAAGCTTCACTGCTATACGCGCTGAATCTTTAATACACGTCTTTCTCGGAGATAATGTGTCACAATATCTTATGCAAATGTTTTATCGTATGGAAAAGACACATTGGACCATCATCTTCAATTGTCTTCAATTCTCCAAAGATTAATTACTTAACAAAAGCTGGAATACAAAAGCCTGGAGATGCTTCTTTGAAGTTCCTTGGCAGATGTTTGGTTTCTTTTTGGACTGTGAACATTAACTAAATGCAGGCATAAAACTAATTCCTCCCAGTTTGCATTGTTGGGTCACTGGGACAATGAAGTGTTTCTTTTATTCACCTTCACAGCCTTTTTATCTGTTGTCACTCTGACATCATTCGCAAAATTTATATGTAAGAAACTCCAAATCCCCTCTGTAATCGGCTCCAGATGAACCGAAGTATTTAGCTCTAATTTGTGGATCGCTGTGTTTATGTTTTTTCAGCTGAAGTAAATGAATAGGAATCGGCACACACCGGCGTAAGATCAAAACCCGAATTTATGAAAAGGATCAGAATCCTAAATTCCCTCATTAAAGAGCAAATTTCCTAGGAGGCTTTGAAATCTTCTTCCGAGGGCACATCCACATCCACGTTTGCATTTCTTTTGTGTAGGTGTTGAAACAATTGCTCTCTTCTGTGCACCTCCCTAAAATAGCAGACGTACAAGGCTTGTAAGAAAATTAGTCAATTTAATTTCCTTGAGTAATGAAAATGTCATGCACCATTTAATAAAACTGCAAGAAAAAAGTCTGCGTTTCACACGTTGGAGATAGCTCAGGCCCTGTGGATTTGAAAGTTTGACAGTTGCTCCTTTTGATGTTTTCTCTGAGTTTTGTTTCTTTTTTTTTCTTGATGTGATTTCAAATTAATCTCAACAGCTTGGATGTAAATATGAAAATGAGACTTGTTTGGTCTCTCCCCCCCCAACCCCCCTCTACAACCCAGAGCACTGCTGGCTGAGGTAACCGATATCTCTTTCCCCTTTAAACTGCAAATTATTTTACGTTTATGAGTTTGTCTCATCTTCAAGGTCAAAAATGTAATTTTTGCTCTTTCAAAGGGTTATAACCTTAAAAGAGAACCTCCATCCTTGCTGATTAATGAGAGACTCCTGCATTTGATGTTTCAACGGTGACATTTTAAACTTTAAATATTTTATATGCATACCTATGAAAAAAATGAAGATATGCATTCATGTGGAATAAACGGTATTGCAGAGAAGAAAGGCTGGGCAGGGTATCATTTTAATAGAACAGTTAGAGTGCAATGGTTTTTCTTGGTGATTTTTATTTGAGGTTTTTATGTGTGCGCAAGCTGATTTAAAGGCACACTAAATCATTGGGGATGGGGAGTAGTGGATTATGCATTTAATCAAGGAGTAGGCCTTGGGAGAGTGGCTGGCCGAGTCACCAGGGCATCAATGAGGGGTTGACTCAAACATGGGGCCTATTCTCTTTGTTCCTCACCATAATGGGCCATTTTCACATCATTTGTAAGAAAAATGATAGAGCGTGTGCTTCTGTTCCAGCTGTGTTCCCACTGATCACTTCAATTGTGCACCTACTGTATGTGTTAAATGTATAATACCTCTATGATGAGGCAACACCGCGCACAGTAATTACATGAGCAAGTTCTTATACTATTGTTTTTGTATATTATCATTAGTAAAAATGTTACACACTTATAAGTCAAACACTTTGAGACTTATTCACAGTAGCTCTTCGCTTGCAGCAGTCGCATAGTGAAAAGAAATAGTAGTCGCATGCGTCGTTGTTTATTCTTTAAAGAAATGTGAAGACATGCACGGTCATGTACCTGTATGTGTTTGCTTTCTTTTCAGTGTTCCATATCATCATACATTTAACACATTTTAAAGGTGTTGGCAGCTTCTGTTGTTGGCTCTTTGTTAGTAGACTGACAGGAGTGGAATTTTTAAAGGGGGAAATTTGTCAAACTCAATCAAATAACTAAGAAAAGTAATGAATCTTGTGGCTGTAATAGAGTTGATAGTTGTAGTATTAGTTTTAAACACGGATCCTAAGATTACTCTCTTGCTGCCAGGTTTTCATTTCTGAGGAAACCGCTGTGGTTTTATTTAATAATCTGACCAAAAAGGCCTCTCTGGCTTTTCATAATCATACTCTTTTTTTACTGCTAAAATGTAATTAAGAAATTGGAAACAATCCAAAGAGTATTCTATCAAAGCCTTAATATTTTAGTGTGTAATTGTAATTTTATATATTTTAGCCTATCTTTGTGTGCTCTTCTGAAAGCTCTGCACATTGTGTTGCAGACTTTCCACAAATCTGCAGGGTCTGTGTTGGTTGTGTCATCTGCCTTATCACGGCTCCCACAGTGTTCCCCATGAAATCGAAATACTCAATGGTTCCGTCTCCAGACATGGCATGCTCGTGACGTCATATCAAATGTTTTCGTGTTGCAGTGATACTGTATGTTTACTGCAGCCATAATGTGCATGTAGAGTATGCGTTTTTTTTTTTTTTTTTGGTTTACCTGCGTTAAAAGTTGGATTTTAGGCGCTGTGTGCCTCATCTGTCAGCTTCAGGAAAGTACGCATCACTGTCACCGAGATGTTCCCATTACCACTGGTTCTTTGAAAATTAATATGTGTGCTTAATGCTTGATGACTTGCTTTCCTACCGGCCAACAAAGCTTTATGTTTAATTTAGAAGTCACAGTGTTCTTTGTGTGTCAGAGCTGTGCAACTGTCTTATGTCTTAATCAGGATGGCAGCACACAAATCATGGATGAATGCAGAAAGCAGATAGAAATGAGGCTTATGCTTTCGGGGCCGTCAAAAAGGGTATATCCCCGAAATCCCCCCAATTCTCTGCTATATATAAATCTATCCATGATAATTGTTAGACAATTGATATGAACTCAATTTGAGCTACATCGACCTGACAGTGGCAGAATAATGGTCACAGAACCCATTTTTCCCCACAAAACTCCATCTAGTGAATGAAAATGACACCATATGAACTCTGGATGGTAGCGAGAAAATGGACATTTGTTAGACGATCAATATGAACCAAATTTTATCTCAATCGGCTTATTATTGGTTGATTTATGTCCAAAAAAACAGATTTTCAACTAAAGCACTCCCATTTGGATGACTTATCATACTCATAGAAAAGTTGAAATCGATAGGGGTGTAAGAAAATATCGGTTCTGCAATGTATCACGATACTTCATTTCACAATACTGTATCGATATTAAAAAGTACTGTATTAATATTTTTCGGTATTTATTCAAATGCAGATATTGTAAAGGTTCATTTTTGTTTTTTGTGTTTCTTTTTTGTTTATATTTTATTTATTATTATTTAACTCTCTTTTATTAGATAATGTTAGTCACTTTGTTGGGATTGCACAAAAATAATGTTATGATGTTAGTTATGAACTAATAGAATATGAACATTTGAGCAGGATCTTAAACTGTAATGTCTGTAAAACAGTTTAAGTTTTAGCACAGGAAAATTTGGTGATACAGCATTAGATCCTGTTCTGATCAAATAAAAATGTGTTTAGTATTTGTCCATATTTCTGGTGTAATTCAATTCTTCAAGGAAATAATCATTTAAAAAAAAGAAACAAACAAAAAATTGCCTTTTTAACAGTATCATGATACACTACAAACAATAATTTAAGGATATTTAATTTTTTTTGGTCTTTTTTTTGGTCATTTTTGACATTTTGTAAATAAAACTATGTCTGGTCATTAAAAAATGTGTTTCAATTCACACACAAAAAGTAAAAAGGGCTGTGCAAGAATCCCAACTGAAAAAAATAGCCCAAAAATTTAAAATATCCTTAACTTTTTGTTTGTTGTGTATTTCATGATATATCGTATTGCGATCCTAGTATTGTGATTTGTATTGTATCACCAGATTCTTGCCAATACAGACCCCTTGAAATCGATAGGGTTCTTCTACTAGGGGTCCCCTATGTTGGTTATCAAGGGAGAAGAAATCCAACCAAATCTGTCCTAGTTATCATGTTCACATGAAGGATATCTGGTGGCGGCGTTTGAGATGAAAGCATTATATCCCCAAAATCGAGTTTCGGGGATATAATTAATACAACACAAGTATTTAAGGTATATAAGGTACCTAAACCTGACAAATATCTTGGCATTTTCAGTTATCTTGCATGTGAAAACTACTTTTTTATTACATCCCTGAGATCGAGTTTCAGGGATATAAAGGTTTTACCCCAAACACCACCACCGCCGGATATCCTTCGTATGAACATGATAACTAGGACAGATTTGGTTGGATTTCTTTTCCTTGATAACCAACATAGGGGACCCCTACTGGAAGAACCGTATAGATTTCAGCTTCTCTATGAGTGTTATAAGTCATCTAAATAGGGCTGCTTTAGTTGAAAATCAGTTTTTTTATTTTGGACATAAATCAAGCAATAATAGGCTGATTGAGATAAAATTTGGTTCATATTGATCGTCTTACAAATGTCCATTTTCTGGCTACCATCCAGAGTTCATATGGTGTCATTTAAATTCACTAGATGGAGTTTTGTGGGGAAAAATGGGTTCTGTTACCATTATTCTGCCACTATCAGGTTGATGTAGCTCAAATTGAGTTCATATCAATTATCTAACAATTATTGTGGATAGATTTATATATAGCAGAGGATTCGGGGGATTTCGTGGATATACCCTTGCTGTCAGCCCCCGACAACGTAAGCCTCATTCTTATTGCCTTCTACATTTGGTAACTCATTTCTACAGTTGCTTTAAGAAATTACCTCGGCCAATTATGCATCTTAATTTCTCTTTAACCTCTAAACAATATCTCTACTGTTCACAACTGTGCAATTAGATAGGTGAAATATTTACCCAAAGTAGGATTTAAACAGGGACATGTTTTCTATAAGGGCATGGTTTGTTTTCTCCTCCTATTTGCTCCTGTGGGGGATTAATACTGTCAATCACATTGACTGGCACCTCTCAAATCACACCCTTGCAGCAAAGTGGCTGATTTTGTCAGGGAGAGAATGGCGTTATCGGTAGAACCTTGTTTGGAGACTCACAAAACCGCTAAACCCGCAATTCATGGGAGATCTGTTTACAATCTGCACCGGCCATTGACTGCTAAACAGCCCGCGCAGATCCATCCTGGGCCACTCCGAGGAGGAGAGGAGCAGAGCAATTACATCCTCAAACAGCAATCTGAGGCTAGGTCGGCATGCAAACAGACATCAAGTACACACACAAACACTGACAGATTCAGACACAAGCAATACGTTTGCTCAAGACTTTGTGAAGTCTTGTTAAGCTTTGGGTATGAATATGTTTTGCCTATGTAATGTTGCATGTGTGCAGCACAGTACAGTCATTTTGCTGAGAAATTCTAATCCTGATACTTTGACGCTACTCTGAATCTGCAACATGACAGAACCTGTGATACATCTTTATATTAAGCTCAGATGTTTGGGATTAACATGGATCAAAGAACAGAAAAGAAGATTTTGATTGGAACAAAACGCAGTGAATAAGCTTTGTAATGTGATATTACAACACACTGAAAGCTGCTTTATTTAATTGACTAGATTTGAGTCAGATGGCGCCTGTCCTATCGCCGCTGAACCTGCACAGGACATTTGACCGACATGTGTTCCAAAGTGCACTGGACACATCAGACGCATTTGCTCATATTCATAATTATCTCTATTACAAACCATCATATTTGAGATTTAGATGTTTTTTAATCACAAATTGACAAAATTATATTGTTGCACATTTACAAACTACATTTATCTCCATACAGTATAGCGTCTTTTCACATTGAAACTAAGTAATATAAATGTATTCCACAGGGTGACTATGTGGACATCTTTAATAACATGCTCATTCGAGACGTGAAATATCTCCTCATATGTTCACTGCAATGTTTATGAATGCATGTTCTTTGCATGAGAGCACACAAACATGTGCCTATCCATTGTGTCAAGAATTAATTATTAATTGATGCTCAGATCTGTTTACTAAACAGAACTGTTGAAATGAACGTTGGATGGAGCAGGGTGCAGCAAATTCGCACAGGATAACCTGAATGGTTACTCTCCAGAATTTTGGTATAAATTACTATTGTGATCCATCGCAGTAAAAACATCAATTACCAACCCCGGTGTTGTATTCAGAGAGAACTGCTCTGCTTTTGGTTATGATCGTGTTGAAACAGTTTCAATTAATTATGTCTAAAGCAGACTGAAAAACTGAAATTGTATAGTTGTTATAGTTATATAGTGATAATGTATCTGAATCCAATTAAATTTTGCATAGTTAAAAACCTGAACAGTTTTTGCGAATGCTGTTTAGAAGTGAACATTCAGGGGGTTTATCTCACTGCACAAAGCAAGGTTAAAAGCTATAAAGATATCATAAGAAGATTAAAAGCATTAGAGGAGATGTCAGTGGATCATTTTATTTTGCCCCGCCTACTGGTAGTCAGCATCTATTTTTTTTTTTTTTTTTTTTTTAGTTGTTGTTAAAGGACATATGGCCTTTTAATCCAAAGAGGCTGATTGTTGTTTTTACAGCCCCGGAAGTGTTTCTCGATTGGGATGTACTAAATCATCACTCTGCTCAATGATGATATATAAAATGGCCAAAGGTTGTCCAACAGGGAATACTCCGAGTGTGTGTTGTCTTTTGCAGACAAAGCAGCTTCTCAAGTCGGGGCAGTGTGTTTGAGTGTTTGTTCCATTAAACTTAAGTACATACTTACCTTAAACAAAGCGTCACTGACTTTCTGTCCGTTGTTTTCATATCAACATTTCCGCGTGTTTTTTTTTCCTGCCATGTTGTGTGTGCATATTGTGCTGCATCAGTTATTGCTATTTTGAAATGGCGACATGTAAGTGAGTTTAGTGCCTTCTGACATGTCACAATAGGTGTCAGTCACACTTTATGGTTGTTGAATTGTAATGTTATTCTGGATAGTGCCTTGAGCATTAAAGCCTGAGGATGATGCAAACATCTAAGTATATTGCTTCATCCATTAAAGGATTTTAATAGTTGAGTTGCATTATTGATTTTATTTTTACAGTGATAAATACATCACTGATTGAAGGTTTTTCACGTCAAAGATGAATTGCATTAGTCTGGCTTTTTCAACAGTTGTTATACAGATAATATGTATGAACGCTATAAAATCTGTATATGTGACACTTAATGTGGGCATTACAACTGCACCACGACAGCCTTTCCACGGAAGTGTTTTAAAAAGCACCAATGAGCAATCAGCAAAAGGAATTACACTGTATATAATCTGAATATTTACACATTTTTACATGTTATGCACAGTAGTTAAAGTAAAGTGTGTGCACCTAAAATATATATGATGGAAAATGTAAACATAATATGTTCAGAAATGTGTTTCACAAAGGTCTGGTTGACCTTTAGAGGGACTTTTATTCAGATAATTGTTCTGTTATCCACCTTTTGGATAAACTGCACAGTCTGACACCGGGTAGGTATAAGCTCTCATCACGCCAAACAAGACGTAACGCAATGTTCAGCAGGAAAATAAACTAATAAACAACTCCAAATAAATACATCTAAGCATGTGCATGCATGCAATTTTATCTGAATTTTGGTATTTAGAAGATTCAGAGTGAATGATGATATGTGACAATCAGTCACAGCAATTAGTGTTACTGTTAAGAAGGCTTTTTGTTTTCTCTCACCCATACAGAATGTCACAAATAAATCCTCACTTGCATTTGCATATTAATTGGATCTGAGACGTCAAGCATCTTTCATTAAGCAAAATGATCTGCATATTTGGAGACATAAAATAGTTTATTTCAATGTGGGAAAAGAAAGTCATTGAAAATTGACCGCATATGGGATGTAAACTTTGGCTGATCCATTAACCCTTTACCCTCTGGCAGTAGATTGAACACAAAGCAACAACAGGCTGATTAACAATGGGATGATGTTTCTCTCACTCAAACAATGCTCAGCCAAATGCAGGGAAATAAAGGAGCAGTTACAACACATCTGTAGCATTTGTTTTCACTGTATTTTAAGAATTGTGGCATTTTCAAGTTAATACAGTGTTGCAATTTTATTTTTTTCTTAAATACACAGTGTGTGATTTTTGCTGCTAGACATCTGTCAGTCAGTGCAGTAACAAAATATGCAGTTTGAGGATATAAAGTGTGAATAAAGATGTGTTGCAGGGAATCATGGGAATTGCTATCATTATCAGTGAAAATCTGTCTAACAGGACTGGAGCAGAAATCATGTAGACAATTATGTTTTATTCACTTTATGAGGGGTAATTTACTGTATATATTCACACTGTCATTACATTCAAAGGAAGTTAATCAAATAGCTTAACATCAGGAGCGATATGTTAAAAAAAAGCAGACTGAATGAAACATTTGATAAAATTACAGATGTCTGAATTTCAACATAATTGCAAATACTCAATACAATGTTAGTGCAAAAGTCAATAAAATCCCAGATAAATGGAAGAGGATGGATGTGAATAACATATTTAACACAGGTCTTATCAGGGGCAGTGGTGGAATCCAACTACTTTTACTCAAACATAGTCATTCAGTACAAATTTGAGGTACTTGAACTACACTTGAGTATTTCCTTTACGTATTACATTTGATACTTCCTACTTTGCTGTATGTCAGACGCTAATAATGTAGTTGTTATTCCACTACATTTGTCTGACAGTTTCAGGTACTTTTCACTTTTCATCACCTTCATGTCCAGGGAAAAGCACTTGAATGAATAGAAATAGCTCAACATTAGCAGTGATATATAAGTAACTTCCTTTATATATATATTCACATGATGTCATTACATTAGAATGAAGTGAATGAAACTGCCTGATATTAGTTGTGATATACAAATATTTAGATATGAAAAAGTGAAACATGCCATTACATTTGGTAAAATTACAGATTTGAGTTTGATCATGATCATTGCGCACTTTTTTATGTTTATTTTTTTAAAATTAGCATATTGCTAATATATTGCCAGGTACGTATTAACATGCTTGTTTTTATTCTGCATATATATTTACACTTTTTTTTTTCTTTTAAACTGTTTTGCACTATGCACCACAAGAGAGTTGTCTCTTTTAATTTTGTTGTACATATGTATAATGACAATAAAGCTATTCTATTCTATTCTATTCTATTCTATTCTATTCTATTCTATTCTATTCTATTCTATTCTATTCTATTCTACTCTACTTTTCTATTCTATTCTATTCTATTCTATTCTATTCTATTCTATTCTGTACAAATTACTGTTCTTTTCCTACTTTTTATTTTACCTGAATGGAGCAACTGTAACATACTATATCCCCCCGGGAATAATAAAGTATTCTGATTGTGATTGATGATGAAACTCCAGATACAATATGAGTGCATAAGTCAATCAAATATTTAACACAGGTCTTGTTGCTTTGGGGTATTTTAATGCGGAAATGTTACCTTTTAGAAAGTAAAAACAGAAAGCTTTGTATAGTCTATGCAAAGCACTTAATAGAATAAAACAGACCACCTGTATATGCAACAATTACCAATTTTTAATTGACGAAATTCTGTTATTCCATAAATCATACTCCTATTTGAATCAGCAGTTTTGTTTATCTTCTTTTCGGATTAGGCCCTGAGGGAACCCAACCCCATGATTATCGAAATCCCCTGTGTCATCTGCACTTGTCTTTCAAAGTTAGTCTCAATAGCTCCAACTCTGCTCTGCTAATTACTACTACAGCACGACTTCCCTTGAAAGCGTCATTTGAACATAATGTCCTATTGTTTTAAGATTGTGTACTTCCAGTGATAAAAAAAAAAAAAAATTCTTTCTCTTATTGCGCTGTGTTCTTCAAAAGTAAACAAAATCCCAGGACGGTGTGAAATGCCAAACAAAGTGGACAAGATGGGGGTGGGTGGGGGGATAGTAGACGTTGTTTGTCTGAAATCTTTGTGTGTCAGACACCGCCGTGCTTTGTTTGCTGTGTTCGCCGGCCATTCTAAAGGGAAAAGTGACATTGGTTGGTTCGATACGATTAAGGCGCAGAGGCTGGTAATGGAAAGGCTGTGTATCGCGGGGTCTACATAGTTAGGGGCTAGACTTGTGAATAATTTGATTAGGTTGCAGGGGAATATATCTGGAGGATTATGTAAATGGCGGTGCCCCCATGCAGAATTCTTTTGAACTCTTCAGAACTCACATCTGCCGGGGTCGACAGCTAGACAGGACGGCTGCCTTCTCGTAGCCTGATTCCTCTGTGTTGGAGGAAGGTGCTTAAAGGTCATTTTCAGTACAAACAGACTTGTCCTGAAAGACCTCTCTATTCTAAAGAACTTCAATTTATTTTTTGTTGATGCCCATGCAATTATCATTTTCTTTGAGTCAACAATAGCTGAGCTTAGGACAATTATTGTTGTATACTAATTAGCCCGACTGTGTGCGTGTGTGTCACCAGTAACCTCCTGCAAGTGCTGTATATGTACACACTGGAATAGCTTTGACCTGTTTACAATATATTTAATGCAATATCAGCCTCTCCCTCTGTGCCTTCTGATTATGAGATTTTTCCCCAAGCCTTATTTGGTGTATTTCTGGGTGGGGATATGTTTGTGTTGAGCACTATGGCAACCAAAGTCAAGGTGACCAAGAGCATGTTGCACACATTAGATTACCAGAATAGAGGCAGGAGACAATGCAGTCAGCACAAAATACCATTTATCTGCAGCCTGATTGTAGGGATTTCAGAGACCATCCCTGGGCTGGCTGTGGATTTATTGCCTTGGTGAGTCTGACCACTGCGCTCGCTGAATACCTCTCATAGCTGTTATGTGGCAAATGGACACAGTGGCTTCTGTAGATACTGTATTCCTGGTCACAAAGTCACCTGACTGGTTTATGACTTTATATGGACACCACTTGTTATACTGATAAAAGCTGTATTGTTGTTCCATACTGGGAGAATGTTGTCGCGTAATCCAGTTTGCATTTTAGTTGGATTTTAGGAGGCACAGCGCAAATTTCCTTAACAAAATGCTATCTTTATTTGATTTTGTTGAAAGGCTGATACAGAGAAACAATGCTATCAGTGGAGCTGTACCATAATCTATATTGAAATGTTTGCATTCCACTCACATTAACTCTAGTGAACTGAACTGAGGTCAGTGGTGGAATTGGTAAATGTTAGTAAAAAGTGAAAGTACTTTTACTCATACACTCCGATAAAGCGTAAATTTGATGTATTGGGTATTTCCATTTTTACACAAGTTGATTATACAGCACACTAAGCTGCAGAGGCAAATATACTTTTTATTCCACTACATTGGTTTGACTGCTTTAGTAAGTTTCCAGATTACACTTCACACCCCCTTTTGTCCTGTGAGAAACACTTGTCTAAATATGTAGTTTTTTTGGCACTTTTTCCACTGCCAATGTCCGCTTGACTTGTTTCAACCTGTCACGGTTCTGTTTGTATTGGCCAGCAGCAGGCAGCATTTACACTGCAGGGATAGGACCTACTCAGTGATACGGTTTTAACTATTATGACGTAGGCTGTGGTGCAAATGCAGAGAAAAGCGACGTAACAATGGAGAATCCCTTAACTTAAAACTCTTGAGTTATAATTTCTGAAATGAAATGTCATATTAAAATGCTTTAGAATTTTGTTGTTTACACTTAAAGGGCTCATATTTTTCTAAACCCACTTTTATTAGTCTTTGGTTCATTTATTTGTGTATTTGGACTCTAATAGTTCATAAAGTTTGAATTTTTACCTTCCAGGTGCTGCAAAACTATCGATATATTCATTTTAGCAAAAATCGTGTGACCTGTTATAATTCCTGCTTAATTTGTTATGTGTGTAAGTAGTTGCATCACAACATTTGCACATATAAGGTCAAGACTTCTGAGGACCATTTCTCCGAGTACGACATAATTGTTTTGTCAGCAGCAGCGGTTGTAGTTCATACTGAAAATATGTCCAAACTTCGAGCCGATTACCTAAAATGTTCAGTTGTTGGTTGAACAGGACAGAGTAGCACAGTTAACAATCTAGAGGGGGCGGGGCCTGAAGTGGCTCATGTGCATTTAAAGGGCCAGCGCTCAAAATTACCTTTCTGGTGTCATTACTCAGAAATAGGGTTGAAGGTGGACCTGTGGAGTCGAATTAATGAAGGATTCAGACCCAAGCGTAGCATTTACAGTTTATGTAGACCACAGGGAAATGTTTTAAAATGTGTAATTCCATTAAAAAAAAAAAGTAAAATATCACTCCTTCAAAACTGATCAAGTTTAGCGTTAGTTGAAAATTTGCTCCAATGTTTTCAGAGATTTCCTCCTAGATTGGCTCTGTATCTGATGATGTGATGACACATTATATATTAATGCAGTGCTGGCCACAACATCATTATAGTATAGACATAGATATAGGCATAGATATAGATAGACTTTATTTCGAACATAGGTAGGCAAAAGAAATTCCAGGATTAAAACGACACTCCAATACATGGAAATAAATTAACCAAAAAAGAAAATAATGCAAAACTATTTCATTGTGGCTCTTAAACAATACTGAATTTCCAAATAGGAGTAGGAAGAAGCCAAGCTTATTAGAGGTTAACCGGTATGGGTTTTTATCTAAGGCCGATGCTGATTTTTTAAAAATTTGATCAGCCGATGGTCAATATCTACAGCTATTTAAGGCCAATTCATTTTTTATTTTTTTGGAACACATTGACCCTAAAATACAATTAAAACACTCAATTAAAGATTTTTATGCAGCAATATAAATGAAATTATTAATACGTGTACACATAGTACTTTTTTTTTTTTTTTTTTAACATTTATTGAACTTCAAGTGCTGCCCACACAGGTGCGTAATTAAATATCTTATAACATTTTTACTACTAATCAAATATCGACTATCAAAAAAAATTTAGGCTGATGGGAGATATTGAAAAAAAATCAATATATCGGTTTACCTCTATATCTTATATTGTCCTACCCCAATTTTGCATAATTTGGCTAATCAGCTAATGTGTACAGTCCATAACAAAGAATAGATCAGTTATTAAAGTACAAAAAAGAGAACAAATGATTCCATACCATCAATAACATCCATAACATCAATAATACCATCATAATAATCAATAACTGTTGTACTCCTGTTCATTATTAATATATCTCTGGAAAAAGTTTTTTTGCATGTTTTTTAATTTTGTGATGTTTTCACTCTGATATTTAGTATTACCTTGCTTGCTTGGAACCTCAGTGAAGCTGGTACTTGAATAGTATCTGATGGTCCTTTGGCGTTCTCGTGCAATGGAAACGGCTAAAAAGTCGACCAAGATTTGAGGCAAATCCATCTGATACAAACAGTGGAAAAACGGCATTTGAGGATTTGTGATAATCCGATGGATAAAGGACAAAATTCTCCTGCTTAAGTTAAATAATATCTTGGGTTCACTGGAAAATGTGCAAAGGTGAAACCAGATCTGCTTTTCTGAGCTCAGGAAAACATGATACATAGTTCTCACAGGTTAGTAACCTTATAAACATGTGATTATCTTAAAGAATACAAATGCATTGCTTTAGATTTGCACAAATGAGCTCCTTAAACATGTAGAGCAGTAAAATGTAACATACACAAGAATGCAGCAGTAAAATAAAACCAAAAACCTCATATATAATAATAAAACCCTGACAGGAGCTATTTTATTGCACAGCGGCTGGTGTTTGCGACATTTTACAGATGACACAGAACTTTTAACGCGAGTATTTTCAAAGTGTGTATAAGTACGTTTACTTAACAACTATGATCTGAATACTTCCACTGTCACCAACTATGGGTGTTCGTCGTATTTGATCAATCTCCAAAAAAGCTAAAATGCTCTAATATTAGCAGCTGGTTGAAAATCTGGCAGGCTCATAGGAGCACATGTTAAGTAACTCTGGCAACTTATGCTTCCTTGTGCACTGCGGCTGCAAGTGTATGTTCGGGCCTTCAGAGATGAAGTGTTTGGGACTGCTCTGCAGAAACTGAGGCGGTAGTGCCAACACAGTAAAAACTTAATCACTTTGGCAGGCCATGTAGTTGTGGGATTCAGTCTCACTCAACAAAACATGAAAAAGAAAACAAGCAGATTTTTACAGTGCTTAAGCTCTTAGTTTATTGAAACTTCCTTCCACATGTGAACCCCCATACTGTGATGGATATGTGAAATATGGGGAATGTCTGACTTGGTGCTTATGTGTTCTCTCAGTGCTCTCCGTTAGTTTTCCGTTACTGTTCTGAAGTCCTGAAATATTGACTGAAAATAAGGCTGACAAAACCTCCCACTTCCCCTCTTTGAGGTGTTTTTTTTTTTTTTTTTCCCCTGGAATGTATGCAGGGCAGTAAGCGGTTACTTCACCAACAGGAAGGATGATACAAGGACATACTGTAATTATGTTCAATGATACAGATTCAGCCCAGTTTTTACTTGTAAAACTTGAGCAATCAGTTTTGGAATCTAAAAGAATCCTCTTTTGTGGTTGTCATGTGCTATTGAAAGAGCCTGCTTTGCCCCGGCTTGTGACCACTTGTTGAAGGGGTTGGGAGTGATTTAGGGAGGGCAGCTGGATGACAGAGATTTTATTTATCTATTCTGAGAGCCCTTTATTTTTGCAAGCAGTTCTCAGCTTGCAGTTGGTGCTTTCATGACTTTGTGGCAGATTTTATGAATTGTGTGAAAAGAGTATGACTAAATGGAGGAACAGCTGAGAGGGTGAATCAGGAAAAAAGTGGGAAAAGTTAAAAAAAAAACAAAACAAAGAGCTATAGATGTCAACTAGAGGACAAACCGGAATCTGTCTAATTTCCCTCAGATCTGTCAAAAGAAAAAAAAAGAAAGAAGGGAAGGAAAGGGAAGATCCAGGGCGTTAGGAATGTAAAATGTTCTTGAGATATTTAAAGTTTTGTGGTGTAAATGAAATATTATTGAAGAAGTTGACGTTTTGTGTCAGTCGCCGCAACTTCTAACATACTTTAGTATATTCATCTGTGTTTCTCACGGCTTTATGAAGCCTCTCCAGGCATCTGAATATGTGATTGTTCTGTTCCGCTACGTGTGTGAGGATAGATATGGAGGCATTATTACCCAGGAGAGGTCAGGGGTCAAGCATTAAGCAAGCTGCCTGCTTGGATCCCTGCATCAGAGATTTCACTGTGCTGGCCCAGGAAATACTCCTGTGTCTTGTCTAAATAATCAAGCAGTCCTTCAGCGTACAAATATGAAAACTGATAAATAAACACAAGAGACTGAGATTAAGAGGAAGTATCACTGCAAGGAGCCCACAGTGGCAAAGTGAAGATTTTTTTTTTCCCTCTTAATTATAGATCAGCAGAGCGGTGTTTACAGGGTCTTGTTCAGGAACAGGAATACCCTGTTGGTCTCATTCTGTTACCTTTAGTCTCATTTTCTTAGTTTCATAACAATGTTATTTGACCTTCTACATAGGAACAGTTTGTTTTAACCTCATTCCTCTCAAAATGCAGGAAAACAATGGAACAGGCTGTGGTAGGAAGTCACATCTCACCATATCAAAAACAGATTAGAAACTGAAGAAAAGGCCAGAATACATGTATGTATGAAAACATAAGCAGTGATAAAGAAAAACAACAGAATAGAACAGAACTTGGAGTTGACCTAGAAATAGATTCCACTTCCACTTCTGATGTATTCCATGTTTTTATATGTTGTAAAGCTTTTTCATGTATGTTTCCCATAATTCCTGCGTGGTTAGTTAAGTGTGTGTATAGCACTTTTTAACCATGCGCTTTAAAAAATGCTATATAAATAAAGTTTTACTCACTTATGTGCGAATATGCAATTAGTGCTTTAAAACATAGCAGGTTACAGATACTAGTTACCCTGTCAAAAATGTTATGAATAATATGAAAAAAATGATAAATAAAGTCATAAAAAAATGCTATGAATAAGTTTTGTGACATATTTGATTTAAATAAATGTTAAGCTGAAAATTGAACCCAGGTAGACTCAATACTGAAAATGACTGATATCAGTCTTTAGTAAACATTCTTATCTTGAAGCAAAATGTTATAATCACCAACATATTACAATTGCATTAATTTTTTAACCCTACTACTTGTTTCTACTTAATCCCAGTACAATAGGTGAGCTTCTAATGAGTGTTGAAACTAATTCAACTGCAAATGTTTTAATAGGAGTAGTTGTAGTTATAGTATTTGACAGTTGTTGAGCTTTTCCTGTTATCTGATCACACTGCCGGCTGCCTCCTGTAAGTATCTCTATAGAGGGACAAACTCAGAGTGAGCATTATCACACAAACTCAAAATAACCCCAGAATTCAGGCAGTGCCTTATTAGGGCATGAATCCACAATGAGAAGGAAGTGAACAAAAAATTTATTGACAGGCCAGTGTTCCTTTGAGTCAAGGCACAGGACAACATAACCTAAGATAGAGTTGCTGGCCCTGGGCTTAACTCTGTGAAACAATTAAACCAGGTTTTGTGTGTTGTTTCGTGTTGTGGTTTAGTTGTATTGGTTTAAGTAAAATTGTGTGGGATTTTGAACGTGCGAGGCACACATACACACAGACAGACATCTTGCGTCATTGCCCCAGGCTTATGAAAGTGCATCACCTGTCAGAATAATTGAATAACTTCCCATGTAATTGGTAGTGAAGCACAGTATTGAAGTTTTTCCTCCACACGTCTTTCTGTCACATATTATGTTATTATGGTTTAAAATTGCAGCCTGCTCATATGTTGGTCTGGGCACAGAACTGTCATTACATTAAAGTATTAGTTGGAAACAAGAAGAGTTAGTTCAACAAGTATATTTAAATTGTAAATGAAATCCACACAAAGTGTCTATTAATGGATTGACTTTGTAAAAGCACAGGCCTGCAGCGTGCCTCACTTGTTTTTTTTTTTTGTTTTTTTTTTTGGTGCTATTTTTGACCCGATTCTGTCCTTGAAAAGGACAAGAAAACTGACAGTCTGCGAGTGCATGTGTGCATGTGTTTGTGAGGCAGTCAGATAGGGTGGGGTGTATGGCGTCACAAGTGCTCCAGTTTAGGAAAAGTGACACTTTGCCTTGAAAGACTCTTCGGGGCAGTTAGATAAGGAATTTAGTGGCTTTATCACAAATGCCACTATTTAATTTAAAAGGGTGAGGCACTTAGGTTCTGGCACCGGCCTTTCAGTCTAGTGATAAATTTGCAAGAAAGTGGAAAAGATTGGAGCCTGAGGGCAGATTAGCAGGATACAAATATAGAAGTGACATTATAGTGGGTATTAGTCAGGTGCTCCTCTAAACAAGTGGCTGGGTCCTGATAGTCCTGAGAATGGGGCCTTAGTGTCGGCTGTGTGGCCAGGTTCATGCACTTAGTCTGCAAAGACTGATTCAAGTACTTGGACAGGTTTAGTCTCATTTAACAGAAACATATTGAATCTGTAGCATGAGAGGAACAACTCTTCAGTATATTATCATCAAATAATAGTTTACCATTAGAATCTAATTACTTAAATGCACTATTTATATATTAACAAAAGTACTTGTTAAACCTACACACAACAACACATCATACAGTATCTACAGAATTAAAGCAGCATACATGCAAAAAACAACTGTAGACCTGAAGTCAAATAAGTGTTACATTTAGCGCCTGAAAATCCCACACCTAATCATTCAATAGTTTTCAGATTCAAATTCAGATTCAGACTACTTTATTATGCTTATTATATACTTATTATTATTTTAAAGGGGTCATATTTTGCTAAACCCACTTTTATTAGTCTTTGCTTCATTTGTTTGTGTATTTGGACTCTAATAGTTTATAAAATTTGAATTTGAACCTTCCAGGTGCTACAAATCTATCTTTATATTCATTCCGGCAAAAATCGAGTGGATTTCTACAACCCGTTTCAGTTCCTTTTTAATTTCTTACGTTTTACAACTAGTTACGTCACAACATTTGCACATATAAGGTCAAGACTTCCACTGAACATTTCTCAGAGTACGCCATAATTGTTTATCAGCAGCAGCGGTTGTAGTTAAAACTGAAAATATGTCCAAACTTTGAGCTGATTACCTAAAATGTTCAGTTGTTGGTTGAACGGGACAGAGCAGCACAGTTAACAACCTGGAGGGGGCGGGGCGTGAAGTGGCTCATGTGCATTTAAAGGGCCAGCGCTCAAAACCACCTTTCTGGTGTCATTACTCAGAAATAGGGTTGAAGATGGGCCTGTGGAGTTGAATTAATGGAGAATTTAGACCCAAGCATAGCATTTACTGCTTATGTAGACCACAGGGAAATGTTTTAAAATGCATAATTCCATTAAAAAAAATCCAAATATCACCCCTTTAAGTGCGAAATAACTTTGTTAGCATTAGGAAAAGATCACAGTGTGTGCACCAAAATAAAAATGTTGCATGACAACCATTATAGAAACAATGTAGCACTGATTATCTTTGGTTTGTCTCCTGTTTGTTGTCATTGCACTGTCATTTTTTTACATGCACTTATTTATATGATATATTTCTGTAAAAACAAACATGGGAAAATGACAGTGTCAGATCCCAAATGTAAATATTACTCGTTTCAGCAGCTGATCTATATTGTTTTTCTGCTGAGGTTGTTTCGGTTATTTAAGACATAGACAGGTAGTCAGCCTATATTTTAGGTATATATGTGTCCGTCACTTAGTAATGTATCAGTATCCCAAGTGACTACACACAACACTGTATATTTGTATATTTGATTCTCAAAGTGAAGCTACACTTTTTTTGCTCAGTTGTGGTGTTTTTTGTCACTTTCAGTTTCGATATATTCTGACAACAGGTCATGTGGTCTAATGAATTATTCCTCTTTCGTTGATGAAAAAAAGTCATAGCATACATTCCTGTTTAGGTTAACATAAACATACGTACCTTAATATGTTTTATCTTGTTGATGAAGGAGCGGAGTAAACCCTCTCCTCCCGCACACTTTTCTTTCTTTCTTTTATTTGTTCTATATTTGACTAAAATCTTGGATTAGTATCTTCTTTCAAATTTGACATGCGGATATTGAATTATACCCGTAAGGGAAGTTTTGTATAATTTGCTTTTCTAAATAAACAAACAATGGAGAAAAAAATAAAAAAGTTGTAGCCTGTTTAAATGGAAAATATCACCAGAATGCGCTGTTTCTTCTTCTCTATTTTATTATATCCAAGTGTAATGTAGCCTACAGCACCACCTGCAGCACAGGTTATTAACTCCAGACCAATTTATGAAGCGCATTTTAGTTTTTGTGACGTTTTTGCTTCAAAACTCACATTTTATAGGGATCACAGCTAACACCACTAACTGACTACTATTTTTAAGCAAAAACATAATAATGATACCTCCTAACAACCAAAATCCAATAACAAATTAATCGCACAGTATTACGTAACCCTTACCACTCTAAATGAACTATTTTTGACTGTATTAGAAACAAGATACGTGTTGAATTGAATATTTAAGTCCGAGTAATAAGTCCCTACATAAATAAATCAATCAGTAAATAAATCTTTCCTAACTGAGTCCTAAATGTAAACTTACCAGTGGCTAACATTAGCTCCCTGGTTAAAAAGCACTTAAACACTTGATACAAGCTAACTTTATCTCCACGGTGCATTACCGCCCAATGCCGCTCATATTTCTACTTGGATTTTAAGCAGTTTACACCTAATTTTAGGCGGGTAGTTGTGAGGCATTCTGGGAAAATACTGGCCCCAGTAAAGGGCGGTGGCTTGGAGGATGTCAACTCGCGTTACTCAAAAAAATACAGTTGATACTGCATCTAAAAGTTAGAGGATTGATGGAAATTTTTCCCGTATCTACAGTACACAATACTACTTTCCCCATGTCTCTTGTCTTTATCTCATTTTATGTCCGTGCACTAAAATACCCCTGAACTTGATATCCCCCCTACTCTACAATACATTTCTATCTTGTTACTGAATCTTTCTCTTTCCCATTTGTCTCCCCCTCTTGTCTCTTCCTCTCTCCCCTCCTTTTTTTCGTCTTTTTTTTTTTTTTTTTTTTTTTGCAACAGTTGGTGTGTGTTCATCTTGGCAGCGCTCCATAGCCTGTTTGATGTGGTTTCCAGAAGTCCTGAACTGCAGTCCCTGGCCACTCTTTCTGTCATCGGTAGACCTGCTGTCTCTTTAGCCTCCATTGACTCCTTTTAACCTCCTCCTACCTTCCTCACATTGTAGCAGCTGCTTTCTTTCTCGCTGCACATTTCTGCATGGAAATGATCTGATTCCCATTATTTGGTAGTAAACTGGATTTTGCTGTGGGCTGCATACACAAGCGCACTGTAACCCAACGTACTCTGCACTGCAAAAGATGTTCCCCGCTCTGTTCCAGACCCTGAAGAAAAATGAAAGAAGCCTACTATTTCATCTGTTGTAAATAGAAATTAGGAAAACCTAAATTTATGGTTCACTTCTAAATCAAGAGCCACCCAGAACTTATTTTTTCTTCTCAATAATATGCAAAACTACATCAAAGCTAATCATCTCTGTTGAACCCTTCTCTACCAGTGACCTCTACACTCTGTAATTTGAGTGATAGAAGACGGGGGGGAGGCAGAGCCAGAAAGATAGAAGCTTCAAACAGAGCCTCGTAGAGGACAGTCAGTGACCCTATATGGGCGCCTTTCCTGCATATACCAGCACGTTTAAAGGGAAACTGATAGGCAGGTGAAATATCTGCCACTTACAGAAAAGAGGCAGGGACTAGGGAGGGCAGACAGGACAGAATGGATATGGATTGGGTCACAAGGCTGACGAGGCCTTCCTAAGGAAATGAATATTCCTTGCAAAGTACTCCTGGTGACACTAAGGTCTAAGGACAAAACACAAGTGCAAAGGAAATCCATTCCTCACTTTTATTTGGCACACAAAAGGAATGGATCATAGTTTTTCCCTTCACAGAACACCTTTCATGCTGTATTAGGCTGTTTATAGTGACATTACACTGAACTTTGCTGTGTTGTTCTGACACCATTTATTGTTTTTTGATTCATAATACCAAGTGACAAAAGCAGGAAAGAAAACTCTACAATCCTTATAATCTTCAGTGTCAAGATTAATCAATCGACTTTTTTTCATGCGTTGAAGAGTACGTATATGTATCCCCTTTCACCCCAGGAGCACAGATACATATTATTGTCGGGTGGACTTCCACTTTGTATCAGATGAAGGCAATGCGGTAGAGGCAGAGCTAAACATGCCCAGGGGGCTGGAGTGAAACCGGTGTCTCATTTTCAGGGGCAAACAAACACATACAGGGAGCAGACATGGCTGTCACATCGCTCTTAGCTCCCATGTCACCCCCGAGGGCAGTGGGCAGGGGCAACCTCCGCGCCGCCGTGATGCCACTAAAATCTACATGTACTCACACACTGACAGAAATACATGACCAGACATGCAGAGACAGATTTCACAAACACAGACACAAATGTACAAGCATATGCTAAGTCTTTTTTGTGGCTGCAGGACAGTCTTTTTCAAATGGAGCAAAGAAAAAAAAAGAAGAAAAAAAAAAGATCTGTTGTTATACCTTAAGGTCCCTTTCCAGATCACCCCTTTGACCTTCCGAGACAAAAAGCAGCAGATTTAGTCCACAATCCTGACTCCATTTTTAACTTTCCCAGATTGATCAGTGATTGTGCTGGCGCCGAGCAGCTGTATAGCTTTACATCAGCGAGGAGGAGGTTTAGCGGTTTTCAATAGTATTTCAGGATATCCTTGCTGCTGCTGCTGCAGTTTTTGGCAGACTAACAGCTGCCACCAGCATTAGTGTACAAGCAGACACTTCTTAATGTTCCCCAGCCCTGGCCTCATGTGTCACATGGACTCCATCCAGCCTAACCCAGTTGCCATTTACATTGGTTGGTTAAAAGCAGTGTGAGACCAGCAATTTACAGTATGCCTGGGGACTGTCCTTTCATTTTGGTTTAAGGTTAGTAGCAGAAATCTGACCAGCGGGGTCGTTTCAGTGCCCACAGAAGGCAAACAGTGTACAGACACCTTTCTAATTATATGCAATTTATTATCACAGATGAAAAGTGATTTATTACTTTTTTAACAATCTCTGGACCAAGGGAAATTAGTTACATAGTCCTGTTGTTTATAATTTGACAACACTGCCTTGAATTCACTGAGATGTAAAATTAATTCTTGCACTTGTTTTCAATGGGACTTTCATGTTTGCCTTGCTCACAGTTAAAAATCTGAGAAAAATACAAATGATTGGGCTTGGCTCAGTAACTTCATTGTGCAGGGAAAAGAAAGCCAAACTGGACGGGGTTCAGTGGTTTTAGGCCTTTTGAGGGTTTGTGTGTCAGGATTTATGTATTTAATTACACACTCATTCTACTAATGTAAGTGGGGAAAAAAGGAAAACGGATAAAAAACCCCATCAAGCCTATAAGCTCGTAGTTTCCCTCTTACTAGAATTTGGCCAGCGCTGCTGTTTAGCTCCCCTTGAACTGAGCTAATACTTGTCTATTCCGATTAGGATTAGTATGTGTAGCATGGACTCAGGGACCCAAGACGCGTAATCTAATAAATCAAGATAAAAAACTCTGAGATTGGTTTACAGAGAGCTCGGATTTACTATTGGCCATCTCAGAGAAACAGGGATTAACACAGCATTTGGTGCTTTAGCTGCACACCCCCATTTCTGTGCACAGGGTGGGAGAGGGAGGCAGTAAGGAGGGGTGGGGGAGGGGGAGGAGGGGGGGTGTAGGGGAGAGGGGCTGGCTGGGGCTTTATATTGCCTAACAGACAGCAAGTTAAACTCGCAGTGACAAGGTCAGGTTAGTTCTTGTACAAAAGGCTTTGTTCCATAGGCAGATTAAAGGTCTCTTTGACAGTTTTTACACTTTTGGATCATGTTGAACATGTTAGGAGTTAATCCTGTCTGTGAGGGGAAGAAGCCCTGTTGCCTCACGAGTGAGAGATAGGTGCAGAGAATGGTGAGCTTGTATGTGCAGAATGAGGAGCTGCACACTGAATAATAAAAAGATTCGCACATAATTAACATAGTTTACATTTCTTTTTTTGTGTCCACATTAGAGATTAGGAAGTACTTTATTTCCTTTTTAGTTTTCACCGTAATTTTCTGGATGTGTTAACCCAAAGAGAACCCGAGCGAATGCATTCTTTAAAGCTTAAAAAAAGGACGAAATAGCCTTAAACTGTATTATCATAATATTGAGATCATTTAGCCTTCATAATAAAGAGCCACTTCTGTCTCACATGGACAGATAATATTCATGATAACACCCCTGTGTAACATGAAGACAACCCCCCCTCTTTTTGCAGCTGAGGCTAATTTTTTTTCTCCCCCAGCTGAATCTCCAAATCAGAAAAGAAGCTGATAATTTAAGGACAGTTTGCATAATGTCTCTTTTTCACCGATAATAAAGCTGCTCTAAGCTGTTTACTGTGATGATGTGATAAAGGCTTTTTCACATTCACAAACCCTGATTTCAAAACCAGTTTATGTGTTAAAACTAAGACTAGTGGTAGAGTTGTAATATTTTTTTTTATTATCTGACTTGTTATCAGTTGGGGCATAGGGCAAAGCGTTTGTTCTATTGCCAGATAAAACGTCCAGGCTTGGCTTCTGTTGAAGAATCATGCATCAGTGACAGTTATCTATCTAGTGCAGCTCCTTTTCTGCTTAGCATTTTTCTGAGAAACAGGACAAAAATATCTCCACCTGATATTTGAGCTCTTTCTATTTTCTCTCTGATGCTGGGGTTTCACATAAAGTTTTACATATCAAAAGTGGAATGTTCTTTCATCTGCTTGCTTGTCTTGTTAAGCAATATCAAACACAGGAAATTCTTTCTACGTCCATGTATAAAGGTTGAAAAATCCTAGCAACACATCCCAGCTTGTGCAAAAGAGGCCTTTTCTTTCTTTCCTTTCTCAGGGAACTGTTAGTAATATCACTGGGCAATTAGCAAGGAAACGAGAGAGAAATGGAGAAGCCAATTACTTCTGCGAGTTAGCTAAAGGCCATTTTAAACTGTGTGCCCATGACATAATAATGTTTATGGTAAATATTATAGTTGGAGACAGTGAGTGCATGGCGTGAGAGGCAAGGAAAAAAAAGGCATCAATCTCAGATCGAGAATAATTTATTAAGATCTGAGATGCGGCAATTACGTGGAAAGGACCAAAAAGAAAAAAAAAAGAAGAAGCCAACTCTCCAGGAACCGCATACATGATTGCAATCTTGATTAAATCCCCCTGGATCTAATGAGTTGATTTTCTGCTGTTAATATTGCATTGGCTGATGATGGATTCGTTAAGATAATGGAACGAAGCTAAAATATAAATGACTCCCTGTCAAGGAGCAGATTTTCGTCATTTTCCGTCTGACACCTCCGCCGTGGGGATTTGGTGAGGCCTTTTTGTGTTTAGAACCATCAGGATCTGGAATACTAATTGCTCATGTGTGGACGCTTCTAATGCCTCTCTCCTCCTCTCTGCACCCCCACCCATCCTCCTCCTCCTCTTAGTAAATATCTCCTCCACATCTCTACACAGAAACAAAGAGACAGAAGCAGCTTCCTCTTTTTTTTTTTTCTTTTTTTTTTCATCTTTCTGAGTGTCTCATACTTTATAATACTAAGTTGTATTACATGATACAACAAATCATTACCCAGTTGAAGATATTTAACGATCAAATGATGAGGCCGGATATTTAAAGCTACTGTATAGAACACAAAAAATAGCAACAAAAAGAAAACATGTAAGCAATAGGCTTCTCTTATCGACCTGTGCTTTTGAGATAAATTAATAATGTGGTCTCCCTTTGGAGCCGTGCAGAGCAGCTGAGCCAGTCTCTCTGTGTTTTAAATGGTCTGTCACTTAGGTCAACTGGAGGAGTAAAACGTCCAATGCATAGAATATTGATCCCATATCACACATGAACCACAACACTACATGTATAATTTTTCTCTCAAGTGTGGCAGGAACCTAATGCAAAAAGCATTTGTAATAATCCCGAGGTACAATAAAGTGTGAGTATACACAGATAATATGCTATCGTTTGTAGCGGTTCATAAATCAGACTCGAAGCCAGGATATTCACACAATATGGACTGGTGAAGGGATGGAGGGTTTTAAGAGGTAGCTGAGGGATAATTTGTTTAAGATGTAAATGAGTACAGTTATACTGTGTGTAGTTCCATGTAACCCACTTACCAAAACTCTGACTTTTTCTATCACTGTCGTAATCGCTATTGTTGTCAAGTTTCATGCCTGGCCTGACCTTTTCTTTGTGCCGATGATGATATTGTTCTTTTTTCAGTGTGATATTCCCGGGAAACGCGTCTGATTGGGCCATCCCCAAGGGCTCTTTCTTCTCTGTGTCACTTTTTTTGTCCTTTAACATGGTTTTACTAAAAAGTCTTTTTTAATCAATCAAGGAGCAGGCAGAAAATAGGCTTTGTCATGCCTAGGCCTGGGGTCGTGTGATGCCTGCTCTGCCTGGTGACAGGTCTTCAAAAGGGATAAAAAAGAATATTTTGGGGGGAAAACGGGGGTTTCCATGGCACCGGCACTTGTTGCACATGGGCCACTATTCTTTGGTTCTGCATGAGATTGAGGTTTCAAAGGGCCGGACAACAAAAATTAGGAGAGGAGGGGACCGCGGGACTGTGGAGGTAGCTGCCCTCGAGCCTCTGACTCTGTCCTCTCCTAGGGGAAAAGGAGAATAGGAGTCCAAAAGTGACAGCACAAAAAGGCGCCATCAAGGTGCTGTCACATATGCATAAGTAAACGGCCTGGTTCTCACTTGGCTGTGTTTGTTAAAAACTTAGTGAGACAGAAACACAGCGGAGGACGCACAGTGCAGACCTATTCAGTGAGAAGTATATTCCTGTTGTGGCTTCCACTTCGTGTAATTAGAGGTTGTTTCGTTTACAATGAGGTCACGTAAACTTGTAAGTTACCAAATTTATGTGTGGGAAATGAAACCAGGAAACTTAGACAATAGATTTGCAGTCATTACAGCAGCGAGGGTTATTATTTTAAACTGTTCCGTTGAGTTGAGTGCCTGTTTGTGTGTTCCTGTTATTTCATTTCATAATAATTGAGACTAACGTGGGGTTTATCAGCTTAACTGGTTCAACTTTTACTTGGTATGAGCTGCTCTACGCCGTGCTGGTTTGCGTCACAAAAACTTCTGTAAAAAGGTAGTGATTACCAGATTTCATCCGCCTCGAATTCCTTGAACAGTGACGCATTCTTCTGTCTTTGTGAAATTGCATCATGAGGTCAAGGTTTTTGCGAGTCAGGAGTCCTTTAAGCAATTTGCAATAATTTCCATAGCATCATCACGACCACCTTCAATAACAAACAAGGTTACACACATGTATCGCTCTTTATACTCTTACAATCAGAACTCAACATGGTTCGGTGTCAGATGGCTGCAGCATTTTACACGTGAATAAAAATGGACTGTAAGAAATGGATCAATATTTAACATTTAAACATAAAAAGTAATGCATTTTCTGCGCCTTTTGCCACATTTTAAATATATATAGACGTAGCTGCATGTTAGAAGTCCTGTGTGTGTATATATTTATTTATTAATATATATATTTATTTTTGGAGGTTCTCCACAATGTGCTGCTAGTCTGTTTAAAAGGTTAAGGCAGTCGGGATATGTTCCTTGATGGGATTTTATCATGCTAGGCATGCTCTGTTTCCTGATGAATATATTAAAATTATTACTGTGCAAACAGAGTTTCTAATTACTGACCTGCTTGCCATTGTACTGTGCGTTCTGCATGCCCCCCCTTTTCTCCATGCCTTGTTTATTTATCTGCACCAGTGAATACAGAATAGTCTATGCAATGTCATTTCCATCCACATGAAAATGATTTTGAAAATGCCAATCTTGCCTATTATACAGTGTAATTACTTGTCTGCTTTTTGATTTTATCAAATCTTCAGCCAGTGGGAAGATACTTGAAGAGGCTAAACATCTTAGCAGAGCTTGTCAGCTGATGATTTGAAGAAGAAGAAAAAAAAATCCCCACTTTGCAAAAAGAATAATGTTATTTGCTGTAATATACAAAATCAGTGTATTTTATTTTGGAGATTAATCACTGTGTGCAATTCTTCTCTTCAGATTCCTCCATTCTGTCACATGAAACTCCATCCTGATACATCATACACAAGAATATAAAGTAATTTAAGACTGAGCTGAAATTTTAGGGACCGTTAATTATACGCATCCTGATAAAATTTCATCATCAGCTCTAATAACATTGCATCTTTAAGATTTTCAGATGCGTTCTCAGGGCTCACATTCCACTTTTTGTAGAAAGTATGTAAAAAATGGGCATATGGATCCATCTTGATGCATACTTATGTTATGAATAAGTCTCAGCTTGTTACCTTTGTTTCAGCTCAGCAGGTTTTTCAACTTTTAAGGCCAAAAGTGTTATTTTTTGACTCCATTTTGATCAGCACCGCCTCACTTCTGACACGTCATGCAAGTTTTGCTTTGAAAGAGGCGCCAACATACAGTACAGTATGTGAAGTGGGGGAGTGTCACCCATTTTACTGGAGCATTTGCACTACATCATGGAAAAGGGCAACCCTGTTGTTTACTTGTCTGCCTGCAATGTTGCACAGGGGGTTGATCAGGGGAGTTGATAGGAGCTGCAATTTAAAAAGAGGACACTGCAGCTCTGAACAAAAACAATTAAAGGAAAATGAAAGACGGCCCCCAAGGGTTAAAAATAGAAAATTATCAACATGCATGCTGGAATTCACTACCCCCACCCCCCCACACACCACCCTCAGCACCAGCAAACCCCCCCACCTCCCTCAAACTTACTGGGCCTGCATTGTTATGTATGATCAGATCTGCCAGTTCTTCCTCTAAGCTCCTTGTCACATTTTGACTTAATGAAGTGCAACTTAGAAGGGAATTGGGTTCATCATGCTAGTCGCACGATGCTCCCTTGTTGTAGCAAACAGGAGTGGCATGGGACCGAAGCGCTACAGCGCGAGTCGTTATCATTCCGGTCAGTCTGTTTAACACAAAATTAAACAAAGAACTAATTAGTGCCTCATGAATTAATAACTGCACTGTTGCCGAGAAGAAGTTAGGTTGCTGAGGGGAGATATAAAATAAGTAGGAAGATCAGGTTAGAATTATTATTACTTTTTCGGGGATGCTTGGGCTCTCAAGGTTAGGAAACTTTTGAGAGGATTTAAGAGTGACTCAACTGGTTCTGCCAAAGTCAGTTTCTGTCCTGATGTTACACTTCGTGGGTTAATGAATGTCACACAAGACAGAGCACTTTTACTTTTCTGTGAATCAGAGACAGATATATAGTCCTAATCCTGAACTTAATATTTTTAGCCATATGTATAATTTTAATACAGAGTGTTTAAGGACTCTCTGCTGCATTTTTCACATTAACTCCTTTTACTCTTTAGTCATTTTCTCCATGCCAATAGGTAAACTGTGCCATGTAGTTGTTGCTGTTGAGCTCCATTAGGACATGTATGCTTCCTTGTTTATATTTACGTTGGTGTTTGTACTTTTATTTTTAAAGTATATGAAAACTTCTTCCACCACTGCAAATACACAGGGTGAAAATAGTCCACTGGGTGTAAAAATTCTGCATTCAGAGTAAAAGTAGATAAATTTTATCAGCCAAATCTACTTTAAAAAGTAAATTAAATGGTCTCTGTCAGTATTTTACAAGTGTATACATGTTTATTTTTTTTAAAAATTAATTTTATTGATGTATGCATTTACTCCAAGTAGTGCATATGACTGAAGAGCAAAACGTCCTGTCTGAAAAATGCGTCTTTTGAGAAAACAAACAAACACTAAAAAAACCTGTTGTTTTCTTGCTCAGTGCTCTGTCTTTGGACTCTGCAAGAAAAGATGAAGATTTTTTTTTAGTTTTTTCAAAAAACTGCATTTTTCAGATTGGAGGTTTTACTCTTAAACCATTTATATATTCTATAGATGATCATATTACTGAAGTAACCACATACCTTTTAAAAGTAAACTTTTCATGAGCTCAGAGGAACAGGTTTTCAGCTTTGAGACATTGCCTTTTTCCTACTTGTCCAAAAGGGTTTAGAGAGAATGAATTTAACCTAAGGAGAAGACTTCTTCAAACCAAAAGAGCAACATTTAATCCATGAAGTTTATCACAAATATCAAAATCACCTCAGGAAAAATACTGTTTTCACTGAATGAACAAATGTGAAAATTAAGTGCAGACAAATATATTGGAGTAAAATGTGCAATATTTGGCTTTGAGATGTAGTGTAGAAGTAGAAATACCTCAAACTTGTACTTGCAGTTTATAGTATTGAACACTTTTACCGCTGTTCCAATCAGGCTTTACCTCAGCTGAGTGGAAACCTGCAAATACTTACATCAGTCTGATTTTACAGCTACTTCCTTTACTTGCCAACTTTAAACATATGCATGGAACTGTATTCTACAATAACTCCAATGGTTTCCACAAACTGCCCCCCCACCCCCACCCACCCACCCCCTTTGGCCCCTCCCTCTTTCCCCCCGAGCTGTGTTATGAGGCCTGGGTATCCGTGCACTTATCTACAGTATATCAAGAGGACAGGAGTGAACAAAAGTACACATTTTCCTTTTGCATCATCTGAAGGGTTGCTAAATTATGTCAGCTGCCGTAGATGAGTTGGGTAAATGTATGGATTTGTGGAGAACATGTATGTGCATGCATATATGTGGGAATAATCAGTGTCTGGGGTTTTTAATGTTTTCCCTTTGCTGTGCTCCCCAGATGAAGTGAGCCCCTGTATGGAGTGACTCCCCAGGAAGAGAAAACGAGGTAGGACAAATCCCCAACATGACTGATTACTGTCCCCACCATCTCCCCTGTTCATATCTACAACAATATCAGGCATCTTCATTAATCCCCATGGATCAATGTGTCTGGGGGTTGTAAAAATTGACAAATGACTTATTAGAATCCCACCGTTTTATTTTCCAACTGATTAACTCACAGCAATGTCGTACACTATACAGGCACACTGATGTATCTGTTTTCCAAAGAGGGCCTCTCTCTCTCTCTCTCTCTCTCTCTCTCTCTCTCTCTCTCCCTCCCTCTATCTCTGTCTCTCTCTTCTACTTGCCATGAAGAATCTATATAGTGTAAAGTGCAACCCTAACATGGTGTATTAAAAAACCTGCCAGACTGCAAGGACTCAAAACTATGTGCTCTTGACATATAGAAGTGTAATTTAGTTTCCTGACATAAACAGCTGTTTGGCAGTGCTTTAGCTGACTCGCAGGGCTTAAAATACAAGAATACATGAGCAAACACTGTCAAATAATCAGCTAGAATATGAAACGGTGCAAGTGGTGATGTTTTTTTTTTTTTTTAGTTCAAATTTTCAGTCTCCTAAGACATTATACAGGACATCAATAGTACAAAGTACACTGTTCTTTTTTATTTTTGTAAAGAAAAAAAGGTATCAATAAGGCCCACTGAAAGAAGGAAAAAGAAAGCGGGGGAAAAAAGTAGAATAAATAAAGTAAATAAGTTAAAAAATGGATAATAATAATGATATTGACAAGTTTCTACACATAGCCAATCACACTTTTAGGAAATGAGACAAAGAAAATTATGCATAAATAGAAATATATGTCTACACACAAAGTAGTATTTATAGTCATAGTACAAAGAGAAAAAAAAGTAAAATAAATAAAGTCAATAACTAAGTAAAAAAAATGGATAGTAGTAATGATATTAACAAGTTTGTACACATAGCCAATCACACTTTTAGGACATAAGACAAAGAAAATTATGCATAAATAGATATATATGTCTACACACAAAGTAGTATTTATAGTCATAGTACAAAGAGAAAAAAAAGTAAAATAAAGTAAATAACTAAGTAAAAAATGGATAATAGTAATAATATTAACAAGTTTGTACACATAACCAATCACACTTTTAGGACATAAGACAAAGAAAATTATGCATAAATAGATATATATGTCTACACACAAAGTAGTGTTTATAGTCATAGTACAAAAAACAAAAAAACAAAAAAAACAAGGAGCCTAACAGTACACATGTACATTCAGTATTTGAATGTTCAAATATAAAGGTTACTATGCACATAAGAGTAGCACAACAAGCGGTGATGTTTTAACACCTTTTTTTTTAATATAACGTACAAATTCACCTGCCTTTTTCTTCTTATTAGGTTGCACCGTCCTGTTAATTATAACCCTTTTACATCTGCTTTATGTCTAGTTGTTGTTGTTGCAACATCCCACATTGTAATCTTGACAAAATAATATAATTTTTCCACTATATGGCATTTATTACTGTGGCAGACATTAGACACAGACATGTAAGTACAGATGACATCCACCAAATTAACAAGAGTATAAAACCTTTTGTTGCTGATAAAAAATATGCCTCTGTACAATTTGACTCTCCAGAGGACACTAATGACTTGTGACTTGAAGAAACTGGGTTGCTTTTTTTTTTTTTTCTCTCCCTGAGATGAAACCTTCTGTGCTAATGATGTTAGCCGGTATGAGCACAATGCTGATGTGGGAGTCTGTCATGAGGATGCATACAACAGCCCTTGCCCCTGGCCTCCTAGTCAAGAGGGATCTAAACATTCAGAAGTGACAACGTGGGCTGTCTCATGTCAAACCGGAGACCCTTGCTATCACTGGGGGGTGGCATGGCTGTGAATTGAGGCGGAGGGCTACACCACACTCCTTTGTTTCTGGCAGTGTCACTCACACACCAGAAAGAAGACACACTCCTTGCATCAATCAGAGCCTCGCATAAGTGGTCAGTGCACCCCTACAACACGACGATGACACCCTACACAGATTCCCACATGTTTCCAATAACGAACAGCAACAGGAGGATGAGATCAGATTCTGTGCGGCCACATACCCTCATAATCAGAGTCAGAATCAGAAATAGGTTTAGTCGTAACATAAGACACAACATAAGATTCCCAATACACTATGTACTTTCTGTCTCGATGTTGCTGTATCTGCTGTTGAAATCTTGTCTGGACGCATAGTTGTGAATTTGCGGAAAAAAAATACACCTTTTATCAGTTCATCACAAGTAAACGAGTGAAGTTAAGTATGGTAGGAATGAACCGTGCGGCAGACCTTATATCCTGACCTACTGCAAGTCTTCCCTTTTCTGTCCATGTAAGACCAACAGAAGTGTAGGTAAGCTGACTCTAGATGTACATTAACACCAAATGGTTGTGGCGCGGTGCTGTCATGACGTTCCTCCTCCTCTTCTGGCTCCCAAAGACTCGGGTTGGAGAGCACTCCCAGAGCTGAGTCCCTCTCTTTGACGGTGGGAAGAAAATTAAACTGCCAAATTTGTTTTCATTGGTTCCAGCGACAATCTCGTGGGAATTCGGGGCTTTTAATCGAGCTCACTGAGCAGAAATTTGTAGGGCTGCTAACCAACAACTATGGTGTCTCCTATTTAGTTGTCTCTGGTGTCAGTGTAAGATTATATTTGATTGTTAAGTTGTGATTTGCTTAAAATCAGCATATAATGTGTGTTCTGCGAGAGCGGGTTCAGTAGAGGTTCCAACCTTCACTGAAATAGTAATATGTGTTTGATAATATAAACTCAGACTCACTTTGTTTTATGTTTTGTTGGTTTTTCAGGGTGTCTGTGTAGGAGGGCAATAACTAAATAATAAACACGAGTTCATTCAGTCATGGATGAAGGTAAATAAGCTCACAGATTGCCGTAGGAGAGATAATTTGTCTCACTGAGAAAAAAAAGGACAACAACTCATGAAACTCAATTTCGTTTTATTGTATCACTCAGTGCAGTATAATAACAAAAACGAGAAGCTGCCTTCATTTTCCACAGATTTCTCTTCTCTCCACTTTTCATCCTTTTAAATTTTTACTGTGTGCCTAAACAAGCAAACGCTACATGGAAACGGCAGCCCTGTGTAAATATTTATGATGTAACATCTCCATGTGAATAGACTTTCCTCTGAATCCATCCATCATTACGGGCATATCGTGAAAGCCCACCTCCCGGTGGTGGCTTAGGGCCTTAGGAAGCTCAGACAGGAGCGGCGTGTCCCCCTCTCATTCAAAGTATTTGTTTTTCTTTTGACTGGGGGCAGCCCAGCTGTGAGGGCATTTCATGTGTCAACCCCTCCGTTTTCATTCAGGGTTGACTTCAAAGCGCATTTTGGTCCATTGTTTCTGTGACGTGGCTGTTGGACCCGAAAATGCCCAAACAGAAAAATGTGATGTAGGTCAAATTACAGCAGTTGTGCCTCGGAAAAAAATAGAATTCTTATGGTCAAAACATAAAGCCCTGGTTACCGCCTAACCCCTGCTTTTGTGCCCGTTGTCCACATACCTCTTTATGTGTTCATAGTTGAGCTGAATGGAGGTAAGAATATGCCGAATAAAAGGGTTGTAGTTCAGGATTCTTGGCAGAAAATCAATATTTTAACTTTAATTCTTTCTGTGCTGCTTTGTCCCTAAATCATAACAGTCCTCGGGAACAAAATGTCAAAAAGCTTACCGCTGTAGATGTGTTATAAATTATATTAGACAGGAAACTCCTTTATTTTTAGGTTATTTGCTTCGGCAAGTGTGAATGAGACTTAAGGACAGATACAGAGTATTAGTGCTGTTGGGGCTTGTGCATGCACAGTTCTTTGACTTGTGCAATTGTTTGACATGTGAAGCATGTCTTCATTTGGTACAAACAAAGTGGGATGAAGGATCTGTTGTATTTTTTCAAACTCGGCACTTTGAGAATGCAAAGGTGCAGCAGATTTATGAGGTTGAGTGTTTGCAAAAGTAGGTAAGTCCACTGCCTTACCTAAGTGGATTACAAGGTTTTAGGCTTTTCTCCTTGCACAACTTATTGGCAGAAAACAGGCGTTGCAGACGTTAGCGAAATATTGCCACCCAGACTCTCGTAACATTATCATTAGCCACGGAGGATTGCTGAAATGTGATTAATACATCATCATTTTGACAGACTGAGCCTGAAAAGGTAATATGGATTATTACAATGGTTGTTGAACTCAATACCGCCATCCAAGTTTATCCATTTATCTGCAATGATGAGAGTCCTTTGTGTTGTGTAGCATTGTAACATCTATCTAAATAACAAAAGATATCTCTCCCATACACAGTTGTCATGCTGTTAATATTCAGCCCATGCTACAATGCACATGGGAAAGGAGTTCTGAGACAAAACTTGACTCAGACCGAGGGAAAAGTCCATAGAACATTATGAGCATTATAAATCGATGTTCAAGCCTCCAGCACTGGACACTTTTTCCTCAGCTTTGGTATCTGATTACCTTCAAACAAAAATATTGCCTCTGTATTGTTCACTTACAACTGGTTGAGTGCTGAGTGATGTAATTCACTCTCTAAGAGCTATTTTTTCTTTCTTTGTTTATACACCTTGTGTGTGTTTCATTTAGTCGGCCTTGGATGATACACGTTGAATAAATGCCATTTTTCTGTCGTTTCAAGTGCCTCTTTTCTCTCTGTGGATCCATTCAAGCTTTCAATACCTTTTCTCCCCCTCTCTTCTCCTGTCTCTTTTTTCCACGAGCAGGAGGGTTTTACTTTACTCCTTTGTCATCCTAATTGATTGCATTAACCTTTTGAGTATTGAATTTCCTGTGCATCACGCCGAGCACAATGTGGAATATTATCATAATCCTTCCAAGTAATGGACACAGGGCAATCAACAATGCTTTAGGAAAAGTACATCTTTGAAAGATGGAGCATCATATTATTTTCAGTCCAAAGACTGGATAGGGTAAGACTGGTGAGCTTTGAGAAACTTTGTCAATAAGTGTTCTTTTTTTTTTCTCCTTATTGTTTTAAATCTATATATGAAACCTGGAGAGGTGACTGCCCACTGCTGTGTTGTGTGAAAGGTTCAGTGATCCCCCTTTCTACATGAAAACAATAGTCATTCAATTCTTTGTGTTCATGTTTTAAGTCTTATTTTGCATATCATAAATTATCTAGCAGCTCCAGCAGCTTGTAGTAAATACTTTAACTGTTTGGAGTTTTATGTAGATTTCTCATGACTGTAAAATGTCTAACAATAGACACTTTCTACAGTTTAGGGGACTTTCTGAAAGGAACTACCCAGCAGGGAGCCTTAAAGCTGCGTATGACTTTCATCACCACTTTTTCATCATATCTGTAAAACCTGAGTCATAGCTTTAGTATCATGAATCCGTAAGTCTTTCCGTTATTACGCACCTGAATCTTTTCTCTCACGGTGAACAATTTCGAACTGTACTCCACCGTAAACAGTCCATTTGTTTACAGAGCCGGTAGGTCACTCGGGTATTTTCAAAAATTTGTCGTAACTTTGAGCTCCACGCAGCTGCAATAGCAAGAGACAGTGAAGCCGTTTCCGTGTTTGTTGCCGCTCCATGGATTTGCCGTTTATGGTGGCGTACACTTCCAAATTGTTCACCGTGAGGGAAGAGATTCAGGTGCGTAATCACAGAAAGACTTATGGATTCATGATACTTAGGCTATGACTCAGGTTTTACAGATTTGATTAAAAATTGGTAACAAAAACCTCGTGCAGCTTTAACAATGGTACGACAGTGAAAAAACAACATATACATGAATGCAACAGTAAAATGAATTCAAAAACAGTAGATCTAATGGTAAAATATTGACAGAGATCATATATTGCAAGTTTTCATACGATAACTTAAGCCGATTAGACCTAATGTAATGTAGGCACTTACTACTTCTTCTGCTACTAGTATTTTTCTTAATATAATGATCAAGAAGCCATAACTTTCTGCAGAGGCTTTCTCAGGTGAACTGCAGTCAGCTGTGTATATTGGTGTCACCAGTACACAGATAAGGATAGTGACATGCTGTACTACTTCCTTGTTTTTCAGTCCGATCCACTTCGATGTAATCTTTAATTTCTGCAATCCTGTTTTCTGAGTTCCTTCATGCTGTGGTGGACAAATAAGCTGAAAAGAAATTAAAGGAAAAAGTGGATTTTAATATTTATCTTTAACACGTCTGAATCCTATTGTAAGTCCTCGTTCATGTATTAGGTCAATAAAGCCTTAAATTCACTGTCAGTCAGTCAGTTTCGCTCCATTTTAAGGCTGTTGTTTATTTTGCTGTTTTACTATCTAATAAAAGGTATTTAAAAAATGGTGGCTTCCATTGCTGCATTCAACAGGCGTTTCTATTTGGACCAATCAGTGTGCACGAGGTTACTTTTAGTTCCCCTTGCACCATGAAACTCCCTTAAAAACTAAAATAGTCCCTAGTTCCTGCAGTGCGAACACACAAACAGGGGGACTTTCTCCAACTTTTCTCTTTTCTAGAACTGTATAATGGTTCCTGTGGTGTGAAAATGCCTTATCACAAAATTTTTTGCAGTAAATATGGGTGGGCCAAATATTGTATCATGCCATGTATCGTACTGCACTTTTGCTACACGTCACCATTATTATTAAAACATGTCAATACTCTAAATGGATTCCCCTCTTAGTTACTTCTTCTTGGAATAATCGTGTACATCTGTCTATGTTCTAAAGCAGGGGTGTCAGACTTATTTGGTTCAGGGGCCATATTTAGCAAATTTGATCTCAAACAGGCCAGACCAGTAAAATAATAACATAACAACCTATAAATAATGACAACTCCAAATTGCTGTCTTTGTTTTAGTGTAAAGAAAAAAAACCCCATTAACCCTCCGGTATCCGGGTGCACCTTTTAGGCACACTTTGCACTTCGTGTTAAAAAACTTCACATTATTTTTCACAATTTAAATAAGGTTAGAATTCAAAAGTTGTTCATTTTTGCATGATCTTTAAAATTCTGGCCACCAAGTAAAATTTGCACATTGTAAACAAAAGAAAATTACAAGACTAGCATCTGTCTCCCAAGTGTGCCTAAAATGCACTATTTATTCCATTTTATATGTATGATTAGGGCTGACCTTGATTTACAAAAATAAAATCAAATTAGAGCAGAAAAATAAATCAATATATAATATTTAATAGTTGGATTTATAGGTGTTCATTTTACGCACACTTGGTGACAGATGCTAGTATTTTTGAACATTTGACCTAGCGCCAAAAATAATAATGCAAATTAACCAGTGTTGGAGTTAATCATTGACATATGCCAGGCTGCAAAAATCAAATAATATGTGATCCATTTTTTATGTACTATATTGAGAAAAAAATTTTTTTTTTGTGTTTTTGCATCCAAAAAAAAGGTTTGTTTACATTACAAACACGGCATTTAAAGGGTTAAAAAATATGACAATTATTGAGTATTTGGTATTTTTATTCATGGCTCAAGTTGATGAAATAGAAAAAAGTGTAAAAGAATTAAAACAAACTGTATGAATTTTTTTTTTCACATTATTCCACAAGTGTGCCAAAATGGCACACTTGGTGCTTAGTAAGGGCCTTGGTGGACGGGATACCGGAGGGTTAAATTATGAAAAGACTTATGTTTATAAACTATCCAAACAAAAAAGACATGAAAAAAACTGAAATTTTTAAAGAAAAATCAGTGCAGTTTTAAAAATATTCTGCCTCAACTTATCATTTGTCCATGTGCATTCTGGATCAGATCTACAAAGACACTAAACACTGAGGAACAGGCAGAAAAGAGTTCAAATTGTGCTGAATTTTCTTTAGACATTTCAGGTTGTTCATATTTGTTCAGGTTATTCATATTTTATTGTTACATGATAATTTGGAAATGTAAATATTTTCATAATTTAACGTTTTTTTTTTTTGCACTAGACAAAAATTTTAAGTTGTTAATTCAAGATTTTTTGCTAAATTTAAGATTTGTTTTTTGCTTAATTCAAGATTTTTTTTTTTTACTTAATTGAATATATATATATATATATATATTTTAATTCAACATGTTTTCCTTAATTCAAGCTAAATTTTTTTCTTTTTTGCTTAATTCAATTCAAGACTGGAATTTTTGACTTCGCAAATTCATCCCAGGGGCTGGACTGGACCCTTTGGCGGGCCGGATTTGGCCCCCGGGCCACTTTTGACACCTGTGTTCTAAAGCAACAAAGATAAGACTGTATGTATTCTTTATGCATCCGTATTCATCAAAATCTCTTAACACTTGTGCAATGTTGACATTTTATTTCTGTTTTTATATTTTAACTTGTTTTATTTAACTATTCTTATTTGATTTTAATATTTGTAATGCTTTATTAATTTTTATTGTGCTACTTTGGTCCACTGTGGTTGTTTTAAAGTGCTTTATAAATACAGTTGGATTGGATTGGATAATCTGTTCACCGGTCCCACAATGCAGCCGATAAATATATAATTCCTGCTTTTTGCTCCTGCAGGGTGTATTTTTCTTTTGCCGTGACATAGCCTAGACGAGTGATATATCATAGATGATTGTTGCTGTATTGTGATACCATCATAGTAGGCAACGTACTGTATTATGACTGGACTGTATGGTTAAAGCTCAGTACACAGCAGTTTTTAGGCGGCATTGGTAAAATGACCTTTCAGCATATTGTAATTGAAGTAGTCTGACAGAAAACAAGATGCACGTAACTCTTGGCTGGGTTTTTTTGGCCCTAGAAACTCTACCCTGTAACCAATCATAAGTGTTTTAAGATGTGATTGAGTGCTGGTGTTTATATTCCATCAGATATAACCTTACTCTGTGGCTCAACACAAGTGTAGAAATGTGTTTTTCTTTGTATATGCAATATATCAATATATCGCAGTCTTTTCATTTGGACCACAAGGAGAAAACTGCAGAATGTAGGTCTGTATTTTTAAATTATATTGTTTTTTTTCCACATTATTTTGATTCCTGCAGTTTGAAACCATGATTCCTAACCCTAATAGTAGCTAAAACATGTAAATTATACAACAACGTCATTATCTTTGCATGGTTTGGCGTGACCAGCATATCTTGGAGTAAATTACCACACATTATACCATATCCACCTGTGCCAAAGTGGATGATTATCTGGCCCTACGGAGGTCTTTACATGCAGTAATTATCCATTTGGATAAGGGGAAACAAGAGTTGAGTCTTGGTTGAGTTTCTCTAATGCATGGTGTTCTTCCAAACAATAATGGCAAAAATCAGAGTGAATGCCGGGGGTTCTTTAGTGGTCATTCAAAACACTGACTTTTAGGAGGCTGGCCTGTTGTGCATGATACTGGTTTTGCTCATGAATCAGCAGGATGTGTGGGAGTCCAGAGGCTGCGTAGGATCTGTGGTGGGAAAAGTGGTATTAACGGTGTCAAGTGAGGTGAGGAGGTCACCGAGAAGAATTTCTAATTGAACTCAGAGAGGTCGTGGCAAACTATAAGACCGGACTTCATCCAAATTGTCTTTGCTTCAAGTTGTTCCCAGCAGATATAGTGATATTTCAGTCTGCAGGATACCAAGTATGTACCAAAAACCTTTTTAACGAAGACATGGATTGACATTGGTAGGCGACTCGTTTTTTGCAGATGATTTTGCTTTATTTGTTTCAACTCTAATGTGCACTCCAGGTATTTCAAGCCAACTCATTAGATATTATTACCTCTGCCAAGGAGGTTATGTTTTCATCGGAGTTTGTCTGTTTGTTTGTTTGTCTGTCTGTGTGCAAGATAACTCAAAACGTTACGGAAGGATTTTGATGAAATTTTCAGTAAATGTTGATGCTGGCACAAGGAACAAAGGATTAAATTATGGTGGTGATCGGGGGTAGGGTGGGTGGATTTTGATGAAATTTTCAATAAATGTTGATACTGGCACAAGGAACAAAGGATTACATTTTGGTGGTGATTGAGAGGGGGGGATTTTTTGTTTGTTTGTCTGTCTGTTAGCAAGATAACTCAAAAAGTTACGGAAGGATTTTGATGAAATTTTCAGTAAATGTTGATACTGGCACAAGGAACAAATGATGAAATTTTGGTGGTGATCGGGGGGGGGGGGGGGGGGGGTTGGTGTCTGCCTTGGTGGAGGTCTGTGCTCTCTGAGTGCTTTTCTAGTTGAACCTGTCATAAATGTACATACTTTGTTAATATTAACTGCCCTGGCTGTATTTGTGTTTATTAATTTTCAACAAAGTACACCAGACCTTGGTCCTGCGATTAGAATTCCGTGTTATCTGGCCATAATTCAAAGTGTTTTTTTTACCTCCTGAAAGTGTACAGTCTTCCATGTGATCCAGCCTTATCAAAATGGCAAATTGTCAAAAAAAGTTACCACACCTTGTAATACACCTTGTAAAACTAATGTTCTATGCTTACTATAGTCAGAAACAGTCTTGACACTGCATGTTTTTTATTTAATCTTTCTAGTTCAACACTAATATTTTACATTGGATACATCTGTTTCTTTTATTTTTGATTATTTTATGCAAAACTAAAAGTGCTGTCATGATTTTTAGAGAACAATTTAGTTTTTTCATTAGAGTAATTGCACAATTAAGGGGAATTTAAGAGCCACAGTGCAGAAAACTTAGGAGGTCAAGATAGAAACGGTTTAGTGGCAGGATAAGCCCTTGATTTCTCGTGTCATGTCATTTAATCCCTTTACCTGCTTTACAATCACCTGTTTTGGTTTCAGGGGAGAAGCTGACATTGGTTTTCCCTCATTTCTTTATATTGTTTGACTAAGAATTATTCCAGGCATGTCCACTCGCACTGGGCTTTTATTAGCCGACTTACTGGCCTAAGTATTATGTTTGGAGATTTAGGCATGGTCAGTGCAAGAGATTTTAACAGGCAACGTATATTCCTTTATACCGCTGGACCTCAGCTATATCAATAATATTAAGGCCCCAAGCCTAAACCTACAGAAGACACTCCAAGGATAATAGTGTAGTAATAGCCTGTTAACAAGGCAAGATGTAGCCTGTTGGCCTATTGAGTTTAATCTGTTGCTGTAGCTATTTTATTTAAACATTATGGTAAAGGCATAAAAAGTAGTTTATGTTGCAAGACAATGTAATACCCATAACTGTCTTATAAAGGCTTAATGTCAGAAGGCTTTAGGGGAAGTGTCACTAGAATAACACAGATCAGCCTTGAGCTTGGGAATTAGAGACAGCAAATCTTTGAGCATAACGTGACAACTAAGATCAGTTTAGGACACACTAGTAGGCAGCAACTTCATACAGAATTTTATATACACTATTTTGTATAGTGTGTTGTATAGCATCTGAAAAATTAATGCTACACACCGTATGACACAGAATATACAGTCTATTTATACATAGACCATCAAAAGTAATCCAAAACAATGGTTATGCAATCCAGTACTAACTCCTGTGTGTATCATGTGACTAAAACAGACAGAAAAGAAAACATGGAATGCCTAAAAGCACTGTTTTTGTCAGTACAATGCCATAGCTATTGATGTAAGAACTGAAGTGATTTTAGTTATTATCAAGAAAACCATGGAAAATGGGTAGAAATCAGCTCTGAAATTAAACTCTTATGAGCTAGTTTTGTTGTCATTATATTTATCCAAACAAATGTACCTTTAGTTGTACCAGGCATTAAAATGAACAAGAAATTGAAGAAAACAAGGGGTGGTCTAATAATTTTTTCCGCTACTGTAGATTGATATGAGCTGTAACAATCGAGCCTAAAATCTGTGCAATATTTCAAGACATGATGCAACTTTTAAATGTTTTTTTTTTTTAGCTCGGTGATGCGAAGCTAAGCTATAGTTTGTTGTTCCGATGCAATTATGATGTTGATTATCTGCAGCTCACTGCAGAATGCCATCAAAATGCTGTAAGTGAAATGCTACAGTCTGTCATATATTTATCCGTAAACACTAGCATAAACACATTAAAGTAATTGATTGTTTAAAAAAAAAACAGACAAAAACTGTTACCGCGTTTCCTTAGCAACTGCAGCATTATCTGGGCTGTGTTGATGTATTGAAGCAAAACACCCTGTAATTCATATCAACTCTATTATATTTTTCTGCTCAAAGAGGAAAAATCAATTGAAACAAGCTCTTATGCATGGATAGATGCTAGTTTTGATCAATATTATTTTCACAGGGATAGTGCCTTTCAGTTTGATTGAGGCCAGGTTATACAAAGCTACAAAGCTAACCAGTGATGCTTAGAACTAATGTAAAATGTGAATATTTAGCGAGGGCACAGTCACTATTTGGTATATCTTATGGTACTCTTACCTGGGGTTTTATAGATCAAAATAGATCATGAATCATGTGATTGAGTGAGGATACAGGTCAAAAAATAGGTCAAGGTCAGTCATCGGCACAAAGCCTAATCCTGTCCATCTTTTGTATTCCATCAAGCGTCACTGGTATTCCACTGGGAGCCTCTGTGCCCTCAGCATATGGAAACTAAGGGCCCTTAGTTCAATTATACAAGCCCATTGAGCTTCAGAATATTGACATATCCCGTTATTCTGAAAATGTCATGGATAATGATCAACCGGTTCAGTGAAAAATGGTTTCATAAAACCAAGATCTGTAGGCAAGACGGGGGGAGTACAGCACTTTTGTGGACTGTAGCTTCGTTGTGCGAGATCAGATCTGGGTTAGGGTATGTTTGATATGCACAAGGGGTGTCTCTTCCTAAAATACACAGCTTATCATATATCTGCATCCAGTTCACAGCCCACCCAGAAATAACATTATAATATATTGTGAAGTAAAAACTGTCAGAGATTGTAGTCTATAATGAATCTAGTTTCACTGTAACAATAATCTAAAGTATTTAAATACAGTACATATAGATAGAATATTATTTATTATGGATGGATCAAAGCTGTAATGGCCTTAAGATCTCTTGAATGCCTAAAGGGAATGATGTTCTATTCTAAAATAACTGACTTTTCTAATTAAAAAATGCTTAACTATGACACGTCACCTGTTAAAAGAATTGAACAGTTAGGCTTCCATCTGTTGGTCCATGTTGTCCAACATGGTGTTAGCTCTGTAGATGTAGGTTATTCACAGGCATACAGTCATACCAGAAATGACAGGGCAGATATCTCACTCAGGTTCTCGGTTACATGCAGAAATTTGATACAAAGCGATCGTGGAACGTAGATTTTTGAGATTTTAGCTACTCAACATTCACTTGTTACTGATACTTGGACGGATAGATTGCACATCATTTAACTCGTATGTTAAATTTGCACCTCCTGTTGAATATCAATGTGTTATCAGAGGAAATGCATGAAACAGCACGCAGTTGGTTTTACTCCGCAATGCATGTAATTTGTTGGACTCTTGCGCAGAACTTCCATCCATCACTTAAGTTTCACTGCTGAGTGTAAACAGCCCTGTTTTTAAAGTCTTGTGTTTCAGCAGCTAACTTTCAGTCTTTGGATTCCCTCTTGTGCAACAGGCGCAATCTTAATTAATTTAATTTGATTACTGCTTGCTATTTTCAACAGTTCTATTAGAAAACTCCCGTCCTCCCCCACTCTGCGCGTCTCCCTTCACCTCCCTCACTCTCTACCCCCCATCTGCCCTGACCTACATGGTAGTCACATGGCCCCGGCTCCCTGGCTTGGCATTTTATGGAAAATCTGCAGGAGATAAAGCCACGGGGTTTAAAGTGTTATCCCTGCCTGTCCTTTGAGAAGGGCTAAACACTGAATGAGGTGTTATTGCATCAATGCTGTTGGACACACACAGGCGGTAAAGAGGATATCTTCCTCCCTCCTTCTCGCTCTTCTTCTCGCCGTCTCTCTCCCTCTCTCCCTCTCCTTCCTCAGTTTGATTGGATTTAGTGGAGTGTCACCACTGTGACTTTGGGGGATTTCTTTTTCCCTGTCACTGTCTTCTGCATGCTTGCTTGGGTTATTTACTTAACTTGTCCAGAAAATGGACTGTGATCTGCAGCTTACCACTAAAGCTAGGGAGAGAAAAGTGGCTCATGCTAGTTAAGATATGCCAGACAGCCACCTCGATCCTTGCTCGCCCGCTCTGTCTTGCTTACTCCCTTGCTGGTGCTGAGGGCTTAGTTTTGCACTGTGACCGAGTCCCCTTCACACTGTTGTCTGCCTGTAAATTTTCTGCTGCCCTTGCTATTCAGCCAATTACAGCAAAAGAGCTTTAGTGATTTTTTTTTTCTTCCCTTCTCTTCCTCCTGCTGTATTTATATATTTATTTTACAAGCGAATGACAAGCATTGCTGAAGGTTAAAAAAATGCTGAATTTCAAAGTGCATATAATGTCAACTTTTTCTAGAAGGACTAATCAATAAAAGTCAGCTCTATCTTGTCCCGAACAAATACGCACACTGCAGATATAAGCTAATGTAGTTTCCTTGCCTGTTGCGTTTCGATGTAAAATTTTACATACTGTTTTATCCACTTAAATGAGGAGAGTGTTTAAAGGACGTCCTGTAGCTTCATAAAAAAGAAAAAAAAAAAAAAACAATCTGTTGCCCAGTTGTCTTTAATAGAAGACTATTTGAAAGTCATTTTTGTGTTAATTTGTTTTGAAGACTGCAAGACTTTACATTGGAGACAAAATCTACAAAACAAGTGCTCCATGTTAATTATTCACCAATCATTGTGGTTTGTTCTTTAATTTCTACTTAAAGCAATATATATTTTTTTATTTTACCAAACAGCCGTGACATAAACTTTTAAATTTGCACTTGAAAGAACTGGTAAAAGTTGGACAGAGTTGAAACATTCACTTTACATTTTTGCACCTGCAGGATCAGGTCTTATTTTTCTCACTCATCTTACTCTGAACCTTCGCACAAGCAGCTTTAAATTCAATAATTGATCCAAAAGTCCACTCCCTTAAGCCTCCCCACAGAATAATGAGGTCTGCTGTATTTCAGTGTGTACACCATATGTTGCCGTCATGTGTTTTTGAGTTGTTTATTCTTTTATTCAGCGAGGACCTGCTACTGAATATGTTTGACCTGATGTCTGTGAGAGGGCACAGAATGACTATCAATACAATGTCAAATGTAATGCAAAGCCACAAAGCAGTTCAGGAATGCATCCAAAGTGCTCTGCCATGTTGCATTCTGGTGCTAAAATGACCAGTGCAAATATCTTCTCAAAATATTGGGTAAGATAAGCCAGCGAGGACAGCTTTGCATCTCTGTGGTGATTGGTGCTAGTCATGGCTGTACTTGTCAAAGGACGGGCGTACAACAGTCCCAGTGCAACCCAAAAAAGAACATCAGACGTTTATTGTTCTATCTCTCATAAAAACAAAACCAGAAGTTACACAAGTGATAATTGTGAATAAAAGAAGTGACACCACAAAATGCGCAGTGTTCCAAAACAAGAGAGCAGAAGAATAAAAGGCTCTTTCCACCAGTGTAAAATCAGCCACGCCTAGCAGTGGGAACGGAAAGCAAAACTGCTTAATGTGACAAAATAAAGACAGAAACACTCCAAGGGAAAGTTAGAATTAGGATCCTGAAAGATTTATGCCTCCATTTTATTTATAATTTGTTTTCTTTTCCTTATTGGAATTGAGTTGCAACTGAATATTTGATGAACACAGCCCAGAAGTAAGGATGTTATGTCAGCAAAGAAACAAAAAGTAAAGAGAAACAACCAAGAAATATATTCTGCAAAGTTTGCGCTTTGAAATAAATGAATGTGCTGCTGCCTTCATAAGTGACTTGCTAATTGAATGAAGGGGGTGGGGGGTCGCTATCTGCAGGTTGTGTTGAGCCCTAGCGAGGCTAGCCTGCGCCTTTCCGTATGCACCGCGCTGAGTACTGGGTACTCTCCGTGCACAGAACACCATCTGCATTTTGCTGTTAACGCGCCTTCACATCCAAGGGAGGATTAGGAGAAAATCCCTAGGTTTTTTTCAACCAGTTGACAAATATCAGATTTGTCTCTAAAAAATTAGCTCCATCTATATCTCCTACCATATGACACACAAAAAAGATTATCTTTAATACCCAGCCAGCTTGGGTGTGGAAAAAGCAGATTAAAGTTTCAGTTTGGTCATATTTACCCAGCCACTTCAAGTACGAGACTGCCTGCATTACACAGTAGACAGACCTCTTCACAAAGAATCCTTCCCCCACATTTACACCCACTCCCACTCCCAAGCCTTTACCTTCCAGAAACAAGATGTCTGCCTTGAAACAATTAGACATCATACTTAAATAATTCATCATTTCCCAGTCAGTCTTTCTCTTCTACTTGTCCTTTAAACAGACAGAGTGAGCTGCCAAAGGGGCTAAAGTGAATAACAGCAGCAGGTGCCTTTTCAGATGGAGCTTTGTAGTCTGCAGAGGGTGCTGAGCTGTTATTTTAGTGGCCCACTGGTGAGGAGCAGGGGGTGGCTGGGAAATGGACCTGGTGGCTGACCTGAGACCCCAGAGCTGTCCTATTAGCAGTGCACTCTCCACTAAACGTTAGCAGCAATAACTCCTGGCTCCAGTTGCACCCGTATCTGTAATAAAAACGGAGCTGGGATACAACAATGCAGTATTTATCCACGGTCACCTGTGAGGTTAAGAGGCCACAAACACCGCTTTTGAAATTTCCCTAACACTTTATATTTAGGTACATATATTCACCTTTAACTAGGTGCTTATTAGTAGCATTAATGGCTCTTTTTTTAGTCATTATAAATACCTTAATCTGTACTTTCATTCAGTAACCTTCTGTCTACTGCATATTGACAGTAAATAAAGTGTATGTTGATCATGAATTGTGATATTTATATACTTAAGGTGGTAGAAAGCAATGTATATTAAGATAATTCACTACAACATGTTCCTTACTTGATGTCTTAAGCAGTGATTGAAGAAAAATGGTCAATTAGTTGAGTTTTTGTGTGTCTTTTATGGCTGTACACACGTTACCTGTATTTTCTTGTTGTATGTGAAGAAACGAAAATGAGAAATAAATATTTATGATCATTTCAACCATATAAAAACAACAAATTTAAAAGACGTGGATGAATATGTTGATGAAAACATTAACAAGTGCTTTATAATGACTAATAACTACACTAATACTAATGTGTGTTCTAATAAGCAGCTATTTAGAGGTGGACACATGCAACTTCTTATAAATGCGGGAACATCTTTAGCTTCTAGGATTGTAAATATAAACGATTTGACCCTGAAGGAGGTCAGTTCCTTTTGCAGTGACAGATTGCGTGGCTGGACGTGCATGATTATTACCCATCAGCATGTATCAGAGGGATTTGAACATAGAAGTAAGATGCTCCTTAAGCCTCTGCTAAGTCAGGCAGTATGTTCTTCCTGACCATTTCATTATCAAATGCATAATCATCATCTGCTGAGGACAGAACCAAAGGCCTTAGGGCCTACCTGGTGTACTGGATGTTGACTTCCTTGCTTCCGCTCAAGACCACTGCCCCACCCAGAGGTTGCTTTATGAACACAGGAGCCCCATAAATGAAATTAAGGTGTCAATTAGTCAATTACAGCATAATAACTCTGAGGGCAGACATTTAGAGACAGAGAGAACCTCAGCTAAGTTCATTTCCTCCGGCCCAGGAGCCTAGCGCTTGGCACACGTCACTCTCCACCCAGACTCGCTGAATAAGGGCCCCAGTGCTCTCCCTAATGTTATTTTCCCCTGGATATCTTTTTTGATCAACAATTTCCTTTCATGGGTTTGTTTTTCAGATGCAGGGGATGCACTTTTTCTCTCCCCAATTTGGCTAGGGAGAATTTTATAATTTAGTAATTAAAATCTTTGTTAGGCTTTAGAAATTGCAGCTAATTGAATTTAATGGGAAGATGAATTTCAATTTTATTTGATTAGCAAGACCCCTGGCATAGGTATTTATGGAAAAAACTCTACAAAAATATGCTGTGTGGGCTAAGATGGCATAATAGAATTACAGATAATCGGATTTCACTGTCATGAATTTCACTCTAATTTCACTATAATTTTCCATTAGATAGCTGGTTTACAAATATTTGCTCATCTGCGATGGGAAAGGCTATCTGTCTAAAATGATTACGGAGTGAGCCTTCAGAAATATGTCCCTTTTTTCCCCTCCCTTTTAAAAACCAGATTGCGAGGGATCAAAATTAGGAAGATTGCATTATGGATGTCTGCATCCGGGAGAGCAGTGGGGGAGATATGATGATTACGGCCGGGGGATGAAAGCAGTGTCAAGAAAAATGTATTACTCAAAAACATAGGCCTATTCTATCTACAAAATCTCTGCTCTCAGTGCACTGCCGCTAAGTAACACGGTATATCATAATCCATGTAATATCATAAACAGAGCACAGATAAAAAATAAAAAAAGACGTTGTAGCACGTTGACGTACAAATATACCTTATACCTCATACACACACTATGTTAATTGCTTTCAAGTATGTATGTCTGAGATATTACCATGTGAATTGTGTGTATATGTATATGCTGCAATTATGAAAATCAAATGAGATTCTGAAGAATCATAGTCATGAGTAATGCAAATGATGATCATCAAGAAGCAGTAGTATTGCCGTCATCATTGTTCTGCCTATATTTGTGTGTAAGTTTAATATTCAGCTCCTTCTCTGCTTAAAAATAAATATATAATGCAATATAAACAGACGTGAGAGGGAATAATATCCCACATCGCAGACAACCTACAATAACACCGGGGTGAACTCTTGTTGAATCCCACTCTGAAAGCCCCTGCTTCAGAATTAAGCTTTTACACATTCAATTTCCTGCCAATTTGACAACAACATGACAGTGAATATCAAGAATAAACTCAGTCTGTTGTCTACAGAAAAAAAAAAACAAAACAAAACAAAATGCACACTCTTTTAATTTTGCTGAAAGTTAGTTGCAGTTGCAGGAGGAGAGGCTCATGCGGCTCCTCCTGCGTAACCCCCCACCTGTGTGCTCCACCAGTTAGGGCAGACCTCCCCACCCCAAACCCACCCCGCGCTCGCTTGCGCCCACTCCATCTCTTCCCATTCGCTCACTCACTCTTTGCCCCGAACTGCCAGAGACAGCAAGAGGGGTTCAAAAACACAATCTGACTGTCGGCAAAGGTCAGATTTCTCACTCGGCATGTCTCTGGGCTTTGGGCACAAAAGCCACTGAATTCACATCTTTCAACTGGGCCTTAGCTTTTGTCCTGGGGAATGGAGGACTCGGAGTGGGCCCTGCACCAGACCAGCCCCTCCTGGAGTGCACTGTCAGGGGCAGCCAAACGTCTGGCCTGGCGGCCCTTTGACTGATGTACCCCCGCCATGTCACGTGCACGGCTTCACGCACACACGCTCACACGCATACACACTCCACCCTGCCCTCAACATTCTCCCGCATGCACCGTACAATACCCACAGACCACATCAAACGAAAAGCCCCACAGATCCTTTTGAAAAGTAATGGTTTCACCCCCAAAGATGGCAGCTCGAGGGCCAGAGGGCTGTAATGCATGAAGGAGAAAACCTCCCTCCTGTGGACATTGTTACATGAATAGATTTTACCCTGCAAACCAAATCGTCCCCAATATCAAGTTTATAGAGATACTGTAGTTGGTTTTGTTGTCGTGTCTCTTTGTGTGGTTACTTATGCGGAACAAAGCAAACACAGTGCAACAGATGTTCTCCTGTCCTTTTCAGATTATTTCAGCTCGGAAATTCAGTTTTTCACACCTACAGCACTGTGCAAAAGTCTTAGGCCAGTGTTAGGTTTGGAGATTTAATAAAGTTCTCATGACTGCACGTATGCATTTGTTCCAATCTGGGTATACAGTTGCGGAAAAAATGATTTGACCACCCTTGTTTTCTTCAATTTCTTGTTCATTTTAATGCCTGGTACAACTAAAGGTACATTTGTTTGAACAAATATAGTGATAACAACAAAAAAAGCTCATAAGAGTTTAATGTCAGAGCTGATATCTATCCATTTTCCTTGTTTTCTTGATAATAACCAAAATCATTTCAGTTCTTACATCAATAGCGATGTCATTGTACTGACAAAAACAGTGCTTTTAGGCATTCCATGTTTTCTTTTCTGTCTGTTTTAGTCACATGATACACACAGGGGTTAGTACTTGATTGCATAACCATTGTTTTTGATGACTTTTGATGGTCTAATAATTTTTTCCGTGACTATGTGAAGAATGAACAGCAGGAAAAACAAAAGTGTCAGTGAAAAAACAGCTTCTTTAAACCAAAGTGGTATTTAGTGTGACCTCCCTTTGGACTTAATATACAGTCACGGAAAAAATTATCAAAAGTCATCAAAAACAATGGTTATGGAATCAAGTACTAACTCCTGTGTGTATCATGCGACTAAAACAGACAGAAAAGAAAACATGGAATGCCTAAAAGCACTGTTTTTGTCAGTACAATGTCATAGATATTGATGTAAGAACTGAAGGGATTGTGGTTATTATCAAGAAAACTATGGAAAATGGATAGATATCAGCTCTGAAATTAAACTGTTATGAGCTATTTTTGTTATCATTATATTTGTCCAAACAAATGTACGTTTAGTTGTACCAGGCATTAAAATGAACAAGAAATTGAAGAAAACAAAGGTGGTCTAATAATTCTTTCCGCGACTGTATCTTTAAACCTTTTGTTCAGACAACATGAGACTTACCCCATTAATTTTCTGGTCTTTTATACCAGGTTTCATTCAACACACATCAGATGTTTGTAATTGTTTGTGCTGCTTCTTGTCATGAGGTCAGAGGTCACACTAAACAGTTACTTTAACCTTTACAACCCATATAAATTCAGTTTGTGTGCCTTTTAAGGCTGTTTGCATATTTCTTGTTTTTTCTTACTGTATCTGAAGAAAAAAAAGGAATGAAAAGTAAATATGTATGATCATTTCAAATCTAAAGGTGGCCTAAGACTTTTGCACAATACTGTATATGCGAACATTAATTCAGCAAATCTTAAATGACAGTGTGGCTCTTCTTCATCTTGTTTTGTAAGAGCAAACAAGCTGCGAAACTGTAGTTAAACAGCACTTTTTGAGACAGAAGGTGCTTTAGATGCAGATGGAAAGGATAAAGAGAGAAACTCAGTAAACAAGACAGATAATCTGAAATGTAAAAAGTGTAAAAACCAAGAAAAGACCAGAGTAAATAATACAATACGGGTTTTAAGATGTTTGTAGAGTCGCTTTGTAAACTGCAGCATCAGTTGATGCAGTGTTTTGACATTATTTACAATATGCAGTTATTGTAGGACAATGTAGATAAATGGTCTGTGGTCTCTAAATATTTTATCTAGAGGTTGTTCAGTGACGATCCAAATGGGAGTGAGGAATTACCACCAAACTAAACATGTTTCTTTGCACAGTATGTGAAAGATGAAAAACAGGACTCGCGGTTGACAATAGATTTTATCCAAGACCTTTGCGACTAAAAGCAATTGTCCGGTTGCCAAGTCAGGTTACAAGAAAAACAATTCAATTATTATCATGGCTAACAAAAAGTGAAGTAGTATTTACAGTACAATGTTAGGTCAAGGGTGGAACCTTTTGATAGAAAACCTTTTAAGGACATTTTGCTTTATGTCAGCAAGGATGGGAGGAGACGGGGCTTATTTTTCCATTATTAACCAGGATGAGTCATCATAATTTCAAATCAACCAAAACCTGTTTTATGTACATACTTTGGACTTTGCAAACAACACTCAGGAACTGAAGCTGGGACTATGGTTCACAGCCATAAATGTGTTCATTTCCTCTTTTCTATAACCAGTAAACGCTGGTTATAAACCTCTTTTATTCAGCGGAAAACAGGAATACCCAGTGACCTTTAGAGCTTTATACTCTTTTCGTTGTTTTCCGTAACTTTGTGAATTCCACATTCTTGACACCGAGCCATGTTTACACTATATGGGCATTATGTACAAATGCTCCTGAGGCACTTTGCATGCCACTGCGGAAGAAACTGCCAGGCAAATAAGGGGTTTGTCTTATAAAGTATTCATTGTCACCTGGTAACGGCTGTCGTTTATCATTTCACCTGAAATTACAATAAAAACTGATAGCTTATCAGAGGGAGAGACGGAAAAAATGGCGAGCTGCGAGAGGAAAGAAACTCATACATGTCGGGAAAATGGATATTGAAGATTATTTGCATCGAGTTAAACTTTTTGGCTCAGTTTTTAGATGTGTTTGGACGTTCGGTAACAGATTTGCATCATGTTTTTACTTAGATATCATCGTTTGAGTCACAGTTTTTTTCTTGTTAAATACGTGCATTACACCCACTATAATATGTTTCAACAAACGTTTTATCTTTTCCTTCCTATACGCTCCTCTTTTTCTTTTTTCTTTTTTTTGTTAAAGTGTTGTACTCCCCTCATTTGAATAGAGGCAGAGGAGGCTCCACCCCAAGAGAGTTGAAAGGCTAGAAGACCACAAAGATGGAAAAGGCCAGCCCACTGAGGGAGGGAAAAAAAAAACTGCTCCGGTTCCTCTGCCATAATTTCCTATCAGCCTATTCAGACAACATCACCAACAGCTTGGTCTGTGCTTGTGTGTGTGTGTACGGGAGCAAAACGGCGAGCAGCAGGGAGAGAGAGAGAGAGAGAGGCAGCGGCAGCGCATGAGAAGCAGAGAGACAGCGACACAGAGAAAAGAGAGAGAGAGAGAGAGAGAGCAGGGAAGGGGGAGGCTACATATTCTTTCACCTACCCTCCGTCAAACCACAGGAAGGAGGGGCCAGACCCTAAGCTGCCAATCAAATCCGCTCGTGGCAGCCGGCATTATCTCAGCAACAAACTATTGACAGATTACATGTCAAGGAGTTTAGTGCATGATTGAAGGAAGCCCTTTTTTTTATCTAGTTACTTTTCCGCTCTGTTTCCCCCCTCCACCAGCCTCCATTCGAATGACTTTCTAACAGAGTTGAGTAATATTATGAAAGTTACATGTCTGAGAGGATTTAACTTCGACTTCCCTGAATATGGTGAGTACTCTTCTTCTTTTCCTCTCTTTGCCTGATATGTTTTATTAGCTGACAGTTTAAGGTGTGCCTTTATCTCTGACTAAATATACAGAGAAGGGAAGTTGTTCATGATTAAACTATGTACCAGCGTGTATGTATACTGAAGTGTTGCGACACCCTTATTTATAGCTTTGACAGTGCCTAAAGGTGACTGCAATATCAAATATGATTTCCACAGCAGACGAGTAATGACGCTGTGTTAACATACAGTCCACATGTGAAGAAAGTTCACAAAGCCAGTTTCATTTTCTCTTGTCTAAGTATAATTCAGTTCAGGACATCAGACCATGAGAATCAGCACAAGTCTTTTTTTTTTTTTTTTTTTTTTTTTTTTTTCCATCTTCTTTTTCTCTGTCTTCATTTGTGTTTTCTTGCCTGTTTGGTTCCTGTCATTTATCTATTTTTTTCTTGAATGCGCTCGCTTTCGATACTGTACAAATACAGGTATTAGTTTTGCCCACAGAGGCAGTGGCAGTGCCATTAGGGTGCATTGAATGGCCTAAGGGTTTGTTGCCAAGGGGACAAAGCAAACAAACTGTTGTGTTGCTTATGTTGTCTCACATGTAAAAGGAACAGGAGTAGCGTTAGCACCTTTACAGGTACTTAATTAGTGAATATACAGTACACAGGTGTGTATCACATTAATACGTAAACATGCTGATGAATCAAATGAGTGTAAAACAGGTCACGTGAAAATTACAACTTCATTTATTTATCCAAAATATTCAATAATTATCGTTTGCCATATTCCACATTTTTGCTCAAATTTACCGGTGGATTATGGAGTTTTAAAATTTTATCACACTTGTCACAGTTCGGTCAAAACCGTCAATGTGTGCGTACTTTTAGAGGATAAACTTGCCCTGTTGTAAGTGGATTATACTTTGTGTGTTTAAGCGCCACACTCTTCGCCACATCACTTCACTCACAGGGAAGATTTTTTTTTTTTTTTTTACATCTGCTTTAAAATTTCACATTTACATTTTGGTTCTGATTGGTATGAGTGTGTTTTCACTTTAAATACACTGTCTTCCTTTATATAGATATGTGTGTGTGTGTGTGTGTGTGTGTGTAAGAGTGTGTGTGTGTGAGTATAATATTTCCTACATATTCCATAATTTTCATTATCCATAAATCTAACTACATAACTGAAGTGTAACTTTTTAGACACATCATGACTTTCCTTGGACTGTGATTATCAGGCCTGTTTTAACCTACTTTATTCTGAACTCACTCTGTGTATAAATATTTAGTACAGGCAGAGGGGATTTTTCAAGAACACTTATTTTTAGAATCATATCAGCTTGTTTTATATTACTGAAATGATGCTCAAGATATATTTATACATAACATGCTGCTCTTTTTTTTTTTGTCTTTGCATATTATGGAGCAAAAATTTAAGTTGTAATTTAAACATCATTAGAGCTAGGTTTTATCCAGGCTCATATTTTTAATATGTATATTTTCCGGTAGCATACACTTATGTTGTCAGATCCTTTTAACAACAGTTTCCTAGTTGTGTAATTGTGCCGTTCTACATATCATGTACTATGTGGATGTTTTGCTTTAACTCATATATGCCAGTATTAATTAAAAAAAAAAAAAAAAGTAAAAAATGAAGCACATTGTATTGATTATATTTGTTATTTAATAAAAGTTTTGAGAGGTTGTATGTGTGACAGCAGGGTTTCACAAACACACAGCAGAGGCAGACATGAGGGCTCGGTTATTACGTCTGGTTATTTAAGGTGTCCTGTATTATCAAGTCTAAAATAATAACAAACAAGTACAACTGTTATTGTGACACACCCTAATTTGAAACTTTTTCGTCAGCTTGGAAAATGTTTTTCTACCCTCTTATGAGTCATAATGTTGATTGCCTTCTCCCTCACTGAGTTGTCTCATTAACCCTTTGTGGCCCTCTCCATCTTTTACGGCCTTCCACAAAACCAGGATAAAAACGAGGGAGAAAAAACAAGCCCAGGTTGGAAGGCCCTCAATAACCTTTTATCACAATTTAGCAATAACCTGAATCAATTTGATGTCTTAAGCAATAAAATATGCTGTTGCACTCCTATTTCTGCTGCTCCTTGGATGACAGTAAATTTACATTTTTTAATTAAACTAGCTGGAATTTTTATTAGGGGGCCGGGCTATGCTAATGGGAATGTTGTGTACAGCAGATTAACAGAGTTTTGAAATAAATTTAACAGGGAGACGTTTGGAGGGAAAAAATGCGAGTCATTGTCTTTAACCTCTTTCATGCCGATTTCTCCTGGGGGATCCTTGTATTCTAAGGAGCCTTGTCAGGGAAGAGTGCTTCTCAGCAACGAGGTGATTAGTATCGCCTTGTCAACCGAGGAAAAACATCCACATTCTTAAAACATTTTCCAGTACCTTATTCAGATATATATTTATATTTTTTATTATTATGGTAAAAATTAATTTGGATATACTTGTTCAATTTACTCTTCTGTAGAATTAAAGTGCTTTATTTATTTAATGTATAAAAAAATAGAGGGATTATTTTATTTCTACATTTAAAATAGAACTTTACATTTTACATTGTCTTTTTAATTAATCCCCCTCTTTTTGTTTGTTTTTAAATGAAAATGTATTATTCTTATTTCACGCCTACGCCGGAGAGGAACTATTAAAAAGTGTCAAATCCAGTAGTTAACGGCAGCATATATGTTTGTGTAGTTTTATGGTCCGCTCTCAGTATTTGATTGATGTTGCGCGAGGCTGTGTGTGTTATGCCTGGTTTTAACAGAGTGGCAGGGGGAGAGAAGGGGGAACATAGACAGCAGACAAGGGGAGGGAGGTGTGTGTTTGTGTGTGATGTGTCGGTTGGGGGGGGTGAGGGGGTGGTGGTGGTGGTGGGGTTAGACAGAAAGAGAGGGACAGCTGAGTCCTGATTGAGCATGTGCCCAGTCATCAGACACAAGCCACCCAACACCATAATTACCTTAACCCCCGTCTTTTAATACCCGAATCACACCAACTGGCCTTTTTTTTTTCACTGGCAGAAAGAGGAAACATCAGAGATCAAACGATCAAATAAAGTCCAGATGCACGTGGGCTGCCATGCATCTTGCCGCAGTAGCCAAAGTGTTCAGGGCTACTTGATATGGGCCAGGAGCGAGGCAAGTGGCATCACCACCCCCTTTCTTCACTCCTGTGCACTCATGCAGTGGCCAGCACCTAATTAAAACCTCAAAGCTCCCCGTCACCAATCTGGAGTAATGGCCTAATTAATACTCGGAGAAGAAATATTCCAGAATGATAAACAGGTTGCACCTTGGGTCTTCATTGCCTTTATTATCTGAAACGTAACAGGCCAAGTTTTACTATCCCACATAATGCATGTTTGTTGAACTACTCCACCAGAAAAAAATAAATACACTTAAAAAAAATTTAAATATCATTTTTAATAAGTAAAACAGAAATTCTATTTTTTTCTTCATTTTGAATATTATTTTTCTGTAGGAAATTGTCTATTTTAAAATGTCTCAAATTTGTATGAGTGTAACTAAAATATAAAGCCCACTAGAAAAGGAATCCTGATTTTAATCTAAAGCTGAATATGCCGTGTCATGTATTATTGCGTGCAGAGTCAGGAGAGAAGCTTCCAGTAATGTTCTTCTTTATGACTTGATTTCCTAATCTTACATATGAAATTATAATTTCATGCAAAGTAAGGGAGAGGAATAATCTCTAGTCGTTGATATGCTATATAAGAGGGGAAAAGGGGAAAATGAAGAGGTAATTAGCAGAGTGGAAGACTTTGGCGCATTTGTCTGAAAGCGTGGTCTCCACTGGCCATGAATGAATTTGCATGCTTCGCTTATCGAAGCCCACTTATTAGGCCAGCTGAAAGAGAGATTAAGCCGGAGCAAAACGTGGTGACTAATCCTTTTAAATTTGGCAGGGGGTCTTTAAGGTGCGAACCAGCCCATCCGTAGGTTAGTGGGGATGGAATGTGACAGACCACAACTTTCGCACCGCTGGCTGTGTCCGAAGGCGAGCGGCGGACGCAGGATTAACTGTTTAATAACAACGACAGTGATTGACAAGGGTAATAAATTGATAGTTTATCTGCTGACCCTCTTATCAGTGGAACAAATATAGCAGGTGGGGTTAAGCTGGGTTGAGATAATAACGGAAAGACTTTGTGTGGTCCAGTGTCAGTGGCTTCTCTTACTTTTTTTTTTTTTTTTTTTTTTTATTTATCAGTAGTTGTTGTTAAGTTTAGTTCACAAAACACACATTGCATAAACTTTAAAGATAAGAAGAATTGATAGTGGAACAAATCCCACGCCTAACTTTATTGCTGTTTTTGCATATCTCTGTTTCAGCTCTCACACCTTCAACTGGCTTTCTTTCTGTTTTTTTTTTTTTTTTGCACAAGAGGGGGAAAAAAAATCATCATAACAAGCAAACAAGCATGAAACCCTTATTTTTTTCCCTGTCACCTTCACTGTGAGGGAGAAAATGTTTGCTCTGTGAAGTTACAGAGCCAATACCCCTGTCCTCATCTGTAATTGACTGCAAACAGGAACGTAGTGACGTTTAAACACTGCCCTCCTCTCTCTTCTGTGTCGCGCACACACACGCGAAAACATCCTCCACACGGTCGCTTCCCAACCCGGCAACCCCTCAACTTCAGGTCCCCCCCCCCCCCCCTCTCTCTCGCCGTGTGTTTTTCTTTTTTTTTTTTTTTTCATGTGACATTCTATTCACTTGGGTCAGTAGCAGGCAGCACCAGCAATAATTACTGTCTGTACATGATAAATCCGAAGCCCAGCTGTTCATTTCTGTCACTGCCAACTGAGGGAGAAAGATAGAGAAGGGAAGGGAAGAGCCTCGGAGTTTGCAGTTTGTCGGATTTCTTTCCCTTTTTTTTTTTTTTCTTTTTTTTTTAGTTGGTAACTTGATAGGATTACATGGTTCTAGAGCCCACACCTGTTAAGAGGCTGTTAGCAGAACAGTTGGCAGTCCCATAGCCTCAGCTTAGACTTTTTTTTCCCCCCTCTCTCTTTGCTGCCTGTTATGTACCCCCTTTTGGGCATTTCACCCCACATGTATGTCGAGGAGTTTGCTTCTCAGGGGTCCTGCCTTAGTCGGGGGATGAGGAAGGCAAAGAGAGAGCGCTCTTGCGACACGCGAGCAGTGTGTAGTGTGTGTCTGATGTTCGTATCCTACATTTATGTGTGTGTGTGTGTGTGTCTGTGTGTGTGAAGCCGGGTCGGCTGACATCTCTTTTTCCCTCCCTCTCTTGAGACACATTGTCTGCCATCAGTTGTGCTTCCCTCTTCGACCTCAGTCACACCGGAGCCACCCCCGGAACAACGTATATACACACACAAGTAACACGGCATCAAACAAAGAAAGAATTCAATTTCGTTTGTTTTTCGCAAGGGTGGGGGGGCAGGTGTTGGCAGACTCATAAAATGCCCAAATACAGGTTAAACCAGACGATTTAAATGATTAAGGGTTAGGTTGAGAACATTTGTGCATATTTGAGGAGTGCCAAAGCCCTGCTGTCAATTAGAAATACTTTTGAAAGGAGTGGAGAAATGAGTAATGCATAAAATTTGTTGCTTGTTTTCGCTTGTTGAGCTTTTATTAACGTGAAAAACCAGCCTTAAATATTATCTCGCTTTTTGGGGGAAGTGTGGTATCGGAGAACAGTTTTTGCAGTGAAACGGGTGACAGTCATCAGGCTCAGAAAATCACATTACACTAGGTTGTTTTGTGCCTCTGTGCAACGTGTCTCGCTGCCTTATTTGGCATTCAGCAGCAACCCCAGCTCTTCGGCTTCGTCACTTTCTGTGGGCCCTCAGCACCTGTTCCCCCTATTGTGCCGGAATTTTCTATATTTGGCGAGAAGTTGGAGTCCCTCAATTGGTGCGTAGGTCACCCTTTTTTAATAGTTTGCGAGAAATAATAAACTGAAAATTCTCCAGACTCGATCGTCTTTTTCTTCTTCTTTTCTTTTTTTTTTCTCTCTCCGGCTTGTTGATCGGTTTGTTGAAAAGACAATATGAGACAACGCTGATCCCACAATGCATTTCTCACCAGGGTTTCTAAATGTCATGTTGTCCCTTGTATGTTATTGACAGGTTGCGTTGGCAAGAGTGCAAATTATCTCTGTTCTGAAGCGCAGGAGAAATAAAAAAAGAGCAAAGTTAATAGATATCTTGGGCTAACTTTTAATTGTTCTGATATGTAATCACTAAATGACAATAAAAAAGGAGCACGGCCACTTTAAAAGCTTTATCTCTCCTGCTCTGTGCCCAAAGTGTCATGTCCATAACAGCACCACCTGATCTACAGAGTAAAATAACCGCTAAGGCTTATTGTTTGGACAATATTGGAGCCCCCCCCACACACACCCCACACCCCACCCCCTGACTCCCCCCGCTGCTTCTCTCCCCTCTCCCTTGATTCATTTCACCCACTGTCCTCGGCTGCTGGAAAATGGCGTTAATTTTTTTATTACCTGTTTGACTCTCCAGCCTTATTACTGTAGCCCCTTAATGTTCTCTGTAACCGTGGAAACCAGATGAATAAATGTCCGCCAAAGAAAATGAGATGATTAAACAGGTCACCCTTGCAAAACAAATTCGCTTGGTCGAGCGCAATTTGTGTACCAAGCGGCTGTCTTAACAGTTTGCTAACAAGGGGATTGTTTGCCAGACTAACTGACAGAGGAAGGGTGGGGGGGGGGGTGAGAGAATGAAGATATCTGGAGAAAGAAAGGCTATGATTGAAGAGATAATATTTTACATCACCGTGCAATTTAATGAATCTTTTATTCCGAGGTGGTTTTTGCACATTATGCTTTAAAATGTCTTTATTTTTTTTTTGCGAGACACTTGAACCAGCGTTTACAAGTAACATTCAAGTTTAAAGCAACCATCCATATTATTGTCGGAGGCATTTGGTCTGTGATCATCAGCAAGTGCAGTAGCAAATAGAATTTCCCTCATTTATGTGGCAACCAATCATTACTGCTAATTGTCCTTGAGGCCATCTGTATAGGATGGCTTGTCCTCTATTGGCGTTGGAACGGTACTGGTCATGGATTTACAAGTCCAATAATAATACTTAACTCCTCCACAGTCAGCACAAAACAATGTATATCCAGATCTTTGGTATTACATACAGTATGATTGTTTTTGTTTTTTTGTTTTTTTTCCCCCCTCTTTCCCTCAAATTAAACAGTAGCGTGAACAGCTTGGTTTCCAAAGTGTTACAAACTTTTTTTTTCCCATGACTCCCCCCCCCCCCCCCAGCCCGCCTTTTTCCTACTTCTCCAAGTGTGATGTTCTCATATGAGTTGCTCTCTTCTGACAACCATATGAAACGTCTGGTGTTTTCATCTGAGAAAATAAGAGACTAGGTCGGGTTAGATTTAGCCATGTAACGATAGGGCAAACATGCAGACTTGGATTAGAATCAGGCCTGTGTTGCCTTTCTGACCACAAATCATAAATGTCGGGGACACGGCGGTGGTGTTGTTTATGGAAGGATGCCACGCTGCGCCACTCAAGGGTGTTGCCTGTTTGCATTGATGCACCACCACCACTTACGGCCTCTTGCTTTAAAACAACTTCCGCATCCCACTCAGCCCCAGCCATTTTGTCCCGTTTCCAGAGCAGATCGCGAACGTTCACCGCAGCTTTAGCCTCAACTTTTAACGAAAGGAGGAGGGAAGGGGGGGGGGGGGTGTTACTCAAAGCAGGGCTGTGGCTTCTATGAGCCGATGTGGGACAGAAGATGGTGAGCAAGAGTTTTTCCACTGTTAGAGGGGGTATTTCATCCCAATACAGGGACACTATAGCTCAAAACTGAAAAGCACTTATGCATTATTGATGTTTTAATTTGTGCAAATGCCCAAGTCTTTGTTAAGTGATTATAGTGCTAGGGAGATAACAGGGGAGGTACTTCTCTATGAAACAAGAGCTCGCTTTCTGGCCACATTGGGAAGCCATTGGACTAAATCTAAGAAGTGGGAGAGAGAGAGAGAGAGAGAGGGAGAGAGAGAGAGAGAGAGAGAGAGGGAAAGAGGTGAGGGTTTGTGGGTGAGGGGGAGGAGGGGGGGTTGAGGTGGTAGGAGTGAGAGTTGACTAAAAAAAAAAATATCAACGTGTCTTAAGATAAGAAAAAATTCAGCCGTTGATCTTTTGTCCTTATTTCAGCTACACCTCTCCCATTTATGAGGTTGGGTTTATAGGTCTTTTACATCCCTTATCAAAAATTATTTGATGTAAATACAATGGAACTGACCTGAAAAGACCTATGTGTAAATACACCTCGTGGCATACTAGAAACTGACCTTGGGAGACGAAAGCAAAGTTATAATGCTTGCAAAACAAGCCAATAAAATAATACCCTTCTGAAAGGAGGGAGTTTGGGTAAATATAAAAGAGAAGAGAAGAGAAGAGAAGCAGTTTTCCATTCTGCAATCATTAACTCAGAGCAAAGGTTATCAAGGATGACATTTTTTTAAACTCTGTAATTTATGTAATTGCCTGCTACAGCTACTTTGCTAGATAAATAATCAAGGAAGAGAAGGATGAAACCTTTCTGTACGCAGAAAACACGTGCGCATACGGAGGAAGAAAAAAAAGATTTAATTCCAGATCCCAGTTGATCCGATCTCCAACTCCATCTCAGATCACTGTCAACGGTGCGTACAAACCTGTGTACCTTCCATTGTGCTGTTGGTGTTTGTGATGGTTGTCCAAGCCCGGCCTCAGCCTCCTGCTTCCACACCTGCAGCTGTTCACACAGCCTGCCTTCCTCCATGCATAACCTGTAAATTATACCGTATTCATTTAGCTCAATCTGTATTAATATGGGCTCTATCAGTGTCAACCCATGAGATAAGTGTCTTAGGTTTGGCTTTGGTTTCTGTATTAGTCATTCTCTTTTGTTCAGAGGCTTTTATTTTGGCTTTATTCTTTTGCGAAAATCTGCGGGAGTATAGACCCAGGCTTTGCTTTTCTGCTTTGAGGTCCCTGATGGAGGTAAAACACCAGAGCATGCGAGTGCACATAGACACTGGTGTGCCTTCATGCACATACACAGTTAACATAGACACACAGTAGGCTCTCAGGCTTCCCCAAGCATTTACTGCTTTATTAAGCTGTCTCATGAACCCACTAGCAGAACATGAGAATACAGGAAAAAAAAAGAAAAGCCCATATTACTTAGATGATTTGATGTCATTTGTGGACTACAAAACGCTGGGCTTTATTGTGTGCACAGGGAGGAAGAGAGAGAGAGAAAGAGAGAGCGAGCAGGGGAAAAAAAAGAAGTTGGCTTAGAAATTCAGAATTTCAATTAGCGTACGTAATCTGAACCTGCCGGCTTTGATAGAGGCTTTTTTTTTTTTTTTTTTACTAAGAATACAGCAGCACTTGTAAAACATTAATTAAGCAGACTTGTTTTTTTAAAGGATGGAGTAAAGTGTGCTTTATGCAGTCCTTTTCACCGAACAAAAGGAGTTACCTCATATAGAGGACCGCTTCACTCAAACCGTTTGCAAAAAGGAGCAATTTGAATTGTAGAAAAGTACAAAAGACAAAAAAGACACGGCATTGAGAGTAATGTTCTAAAGGAGATGATATCATATGAGAGCACAGCCTTTTGCTGAAGAATAGAAATGTATCCCTGCCTCAGTGAAACCTAAGCTTGGCACAGGAAAACGAGCCCCTATTTTAATGACTTTCTACCTGACAGATGACTTTAGAGCGCCTTTTGGATCACATTGCTCTGACTTTGTCTCTTACATCATCAAACCATAGATTATTAATAGTTTATATGAATTGTTAATTGATGGGTAATATGAGTTATTATGGCAGGAGCCTGTTAGATGTAAAAAAAGATGACTGTTTGTTTTATTCGACTCAAAAGTCCGAAAAGAGTCCTGAACTTGTCTTTTTTTTTAATGAATGTTAATAGTTATTTGTCTTTCAGTGGTGCACGGTCTAGAACTGGTGTAAAAAAGCATGCCTTTTGGTATACATAATAGAAAAAGTACAGAAAATAATGAAGTCCACATCTCACATTTGCACACCGTGTTGTATATGCATTTCCCCCTCGACTAAATAAATCCTGCAGTGGGTGATGAGTACACATACAGATGATACATTAAAACTGCCATAACTCGCACACCCAGCAAAGCTAAAAATCAATTGGAATGGATAGTTAAGCTGGCCCCTAAAAATCAATGAGCAATTCATGTCCTTGATCACAGAGTGTCATTCCTCTCAATGTTAGAGGCTGAAGAGCACTGAGCATTCACACGCTCACATTTCAGCACAAATACACAGGAAATAGACACATCTACCGACAAAAAAAACTGCACTTCACACTTGAATAAAACAGCTCTTGTTGACAAAAATCATGTTCGGTGTTAGTATATGTTTTTTTTTTTTTTGCACATGCGTGTTTTTTGAGACAGTGTTAAATAAGGTTGGAGTATTTTTTTCACAACCAGCTGGTGACCACAACATTGTAGTCAAAGTATCAAAAATAGCACTGACTCCGATTTCAAAGCCCATGTTGTTGTTTTTAAACCATGTAAAATGTCGCTATCTGACGACATTGTACACCAAGCTTGGAAAATAGAGATGACCTTATAGCCGTTACATAGTGGGGGCACTGACACACTCGTGCACACACACACACACTCGTGCACACACACACATGCACTTTTGCACAGTGTGCATTCACATACATGCACGCAGGGTTGGACTGTAAGGTTAGTCAAACGAAGAGGATGAAAATTCTGTGTTTCAAAATAGCAATTTTGCCCTTATTAATGCCATTAGTGTAACAGTCATAATGGATCAAATCAACGGATGACCGAAGCAACTCCTCTGTCTCTGCGCTGTGACGGGATCACGTCGGGAACAATTTGGGCATTTTGTGTTGATGAGTGAGGTTTCGTGCGCTGCGGTATCCGAAAAACCACTTCTAAATGACGCCCACAGTTGGTTCCTTTGTATCTGTTTCCCTATCCGTCCCCGATTTCTATACTTTCCAATCATATCTTTTGGCACATTTGGACATTAATTAGCTTCATTCGTCCAGCTATCAGTAGAAGTGACCCTTTTGTTGAGAACTACTATATTTTTAACCCAGATTTAGATAATGGCACTATGACAGTCATTTTTTGCTCCTGGGCTATTTGCTGCTCTGAGGCCGATCTTGTCACTCACACTTTGTCTCCCCTGTTTCCATTAATAGCCACGCTGACCAGTCCACAGCAACTGAATTTCTGTTTGCGCCACATTGTTACTTAAACCTCTGGACTCTGGACAGTATTCCCCTTATTTGTCGACAGCGTGTGTGTGTGGGAAATTGGTTATGAATAGCAGTTGCTCGGCCTTAACAGGTGGTCATCTTTTATGGTTTATTACTGTGGTAACATTTGAAAGGGTCATTCAGGCCTCGAGCTTAAATACCTCAGATTTGGGGAGAGGAGAGGGCCTTCAAAACAGTTGTCGCCTGTCAGGAGGAGCAGGGAGTCAGAAGGACCGGTGGAACAGTTGCTTGTCCCCTCATTGAGGTGAGAAATTTTCCAGCAGCTGTCACTTGGCCTCTCTACCTCGTGTTTTTTTTTTTCTTTCCTTTTTTTGAGGGGTGTTCTTTTCCCTCATTTCTAATAAAGCAGAAATGAATGTTTGTGGCAACTGAAGGGGGAGGGCAAACTCCAGTTCTGTGCCCTGTCACTCACAATCTCGCCCGTGTGTGTCCTCCTCTAGAAGGGTTACATGTCTCATCAGCCGCCAATCATGAGAGACACGTGAGATGAGCCTCAGAGTCACTTTCTTGTTTTTCCTTTTTTGCGTTTTGCTCTGTGATTTGGCTCCCGAAAAGGTCTGGTGATTCTCCTTAATGTTCACAGCCAGTAAACTCCTTCTGTTTTTCTTTGGTGCCGTAGGAAAAAAAAAAAAGAAAGGGTTTGTATTATTCTCGCCTCTGTGCCGCTTCTCTACCGCACTACCCTTCTTCTCTCTCCCATCTCTTTTCCTTTCCCTCAACCCCCTCTAAACCCCCCCACCCCACCCCCCCAATCCATCTGCATCATGTCGATCTGTCAGACTGCCAGTGTCTGTTCCAATTAGATTCCACTTAATACACGTAACCTCGATTAACACGCAATCAAGCCCAGATAAATCACGTCCTTTAAGTCCCCCCCTCTGCCTCTCCTGTGTTTCTTTGCATCACTCAGTTTTTCCCAACAAGCTTTCTTCACCACAATCGACGGTCACAATGTATAAAAATCACATGCTGACAGCACGAACAGGTAAACTCAGAGAACGTCCTCAAGGGTGACATTTTGTTGCAGAGACAGGTGCTTTTCACCTCTAACCAAATGTTCCGTCCTAGTGTGCGTCTCACTCCTGTTTCCAGTAAGGTGAAGTTCCTCTTGTATTTCCAGCACACCTCTTGTTGGTGCCCTTCTCACCCCTGAAGATGAAGGTGTCTTAATTACATCTTTGGTTAAAAAGCTACAAAAGACACCCTGGGCTTTCTCTACATTGCGGGAGGCTGTGTAGTCTATTGTCTCGGTGACCTTTTTAGCTAGCGGACAATTGGTTTGACTAGATTACAAATTAAGACACAGCACCAGGCACTTAGAAAGCAAGTCTGTTAGAGAGCAGTTCTATTACTACCAGCCTGTGAAAGCCACTGGGCCGTACATTTTAAGCATCACATAAATGGCCACAAACTCGGGCATCTCATGCACATTGTTCCATATCTATAAAATATAAAGTTACATTTGCTTTAATGATATCCACAATGCTATACTGCCTCTGTGCCAGTGGCAAAAAAAAAAAAAAAAAACCCACACACACAAAGCTTCTACAGAGTGCAGGATTCAGGGCCGATTATAATTCTTTTAACAAAGTTAATAATTTACACTGTTTATGCTAATAGGAGAAAAGAGGACTGTTGAATTACCAAACAGCAAAAACACTAAAAATACAAACCAAATGAAAACAACCTGGGGCACTGAAAAAGCATACACAGCACTCTCGGGGTCTTCTTTTATTAATCGCTGCTAAAAGTGCTAACATTGACATGTTGAACAGATTAGCCTCTTTAATAACGGGGCGGGTCAACATGGCTACGGTTGCTGATCCATGAGGATATCCTGTCGGGAGGTGTATAGTCTGTGTGTTTCATATCCTGACCCCTGCCTCGGTGGTACCTGCCCCTCTGCTAAAGATACACTGAGCTGTGAGTCTGGCCTGTGTTTTCACCAGACGACCGGCGAACACACTTCCTTGTCTTTTCTTCAGTGTTTGTCTTATCTTTGTTTTACCTGCATTTAAAGACAGATCTGGCAGGAATGTCTGAACTGTGTATTTACTGTATTTGTGGCTGTGCTCTGTTCAGAAGACGCTGTGGCAGTTCGAGATCTGGCTTTGTTTCACACAGCGACAGCTTGTGTCATACACGCTCAGGCTGCTGCTGTACAGCATTAATGGTTTTAAATATCTCAATACTAGTTGGAGCTGACAAGGCCTGCCGGTGTGCAGTGTGTAAATAGGGCTTGGATTTAAAATAAATTAAGCTATGAGAAAGGCTCACGTTGATCCATTTCTTATCTGCACTGCTGCCTTGTCAGCCCAGAGCTGTTTCACATTGTGTGCACAAGTTAAGAGACAAGCTCATTCACAGATTTTAGCATGTAAGAATAGCCTGTTATTAGTACATACTAATAAAGAATCTATACATACTACTGCACTACAGCTGTAGTTGTTCAACTTCACTGAAACTGTTGATCTCTGTAAAACCAATTAAAAAGTTGTGCGTGTTTTATTTAATTAGTATTGGGTGCAAACAAAATGAGTATTGAGTAGACACCCGATAGCTCTCTGCCCTGTCCTTTTCCATTTATAAACTTCACACACAGACACAACAATGTTGCACTGTCTCTTTAAAAGGGGTGACAGTTCTGACTATAAGTTGAGCAAATTTTTTTTTTTTCCTCTTTCCCAGAGAAAAAAAATTGAATAACGCTGATGAGTTTTAACAGCTTCAGCCAGGCGATGGGCAAATATAATAAGTGTTTTCGTAGACGTCACCAATGATTATCTCATCTGGGCATTTTGGGTGAATGTAGTGGATTTAGAGGCTCGTACCCCATTGTGCTGACATCATCCTTTAACAAACTGAATTAAATCATGGCTAAAATAATTTAAAACTCTCCCAGAGTCTGTCTCAAATGACTAAACAATGAAAGTCTGGGAAAATGTTAAAGGGAACGCTGTGTGCATGTCAGTGTGTGTGTGTGTGTTTGTTTAGAAATGGGGGGATGGGAGTGTGGAAATGGGGGCAAAGATACCCTCACACTGAATAATGGGATGAGAGTAGCTGATATTTGATAAATTCTAGGTCGTCATGAGAGGATTTAAGCCTTACCAGAGCTGTGTACAAGTTTGGTGAACAAGTTTGCGTTTTCTGTTCGTGTGTGATCTGTAATTGTATCTGAACATATGGAAAAAAATCCTACTCGGCTTCAACATGGAAAGTTCACCGTAAGGAAAATCTTAGAAGGCATATAAAACAGGGCCTAAGTCAGTCTTGATATAGCTCTACTTTTATAGATAGAAAGTCAGATTAAAGGGCACCAGTGTCCAGTTTCCACAGCTAGGCAATGTTGCATGGAAAATCTGTTTTGATACTGATACCACTATGACACACTACAGACGAGAAAAGACAAAGTGACACCTGTATATTTTATAAACACATTGGTGACGTTCCTTTGGAATGACTGACATGCCAGTCTCTCTTTCTGTCCTCCTACGTCCGAAGGAGGACACACGATAAGAAAGTCAGACTTAACAGTGCAAGAAAGTCTTAAAAGTTGCAGGATTTTACCGTCTTTTTTTTTTTTTTTAACCTATTAGATTGCAGCACTTGTCTTACATATTATTAGCATTAAGATAAGCCTTTCTATCATGACTAGACCACACAAGGATTCGTCAGCCGTCCCACCATGCCACTCATGAGCTGTAGTCGGCCATCCATGACCTTGTGAAATGAACAAGTAAAGTGCCGAGAGAGAAAGTGAGTGAGGGGAGTCATTGAAGGAGTGGTGGTGGTGATGTGCGGAGGTGCGTAGAGGTGGTGGTTAGTGGGGAAGTGGGGAGAGAGGGGGGGGCGGTGGTGGTGGTGGTAGCTGCTAAAGGCCTCAACTGAGCCAACGTGGCCTGATGTGACAGGATTAGCTAAGCCCCGGTGAGCATGGCTGGTACTGTGAGTGTGTGTGCATGTGTGCGACAGGCAGGGAGTGTGCACAGCAGACTGGAGACCCAGAACTGCTGCTCACCACCAGCCGAGCCAAGACAAGACAAGGGAGATCAACAGTGTGTCATCCCGTCGCTGCCATCAAGCCCGGCCCTCAACGTAACCCCCCCCCCCCCCCCACCTCCTTTTTTTTCCAACAGTGGGAGCGAGCCAGACTGTAGAAGATACAGCCAAGGGAGTCAAGATACAGTGGGGGGAGACACTGTGGGGGACTAGTGGGCGGGCAGCTGGGGCTAAAGTGAACGTGAGTTGGAAAATTATCCTATTAAATTGAATTAAAGAGGCAGTCTTCATTTACCCCAAGAATGATGGATTTGGATAATTAACAGTGTTAATGGAGACTGGTTAGAGAGGGCAAGGGAAACCAGTGATTGCAGTTACAGAGTGAAGTGTCCAGGTCAGACCGGTGTTGTATTCGACCTGGTGAAACATAAAGGAAGGCCTCCTGTCTTGCAATGACCTCTTCAGGGTTTCTGCAATTCCCTAAAAGTGTTAAAAAGTCTAAAATTCAATCATCTGAATTTCAGGCCTTAAAATGTCTGAAATGCAATTTTGACAGAGCTGAAAAATTGGATTTAGTGCTTGAATGAAGCCTATTAAAATAATGAATGTAAAGCCTGCTGCACAAAACGCTCACATTAGGAACTTTGGTTGTACAGGCATTCGAGGCAGAAGAACACCTGCCGTCGTTTAGTATTTTCAGTGTTAACACCGAGGGCATCACAAAAGTCTGCACCCTTGGCACGACAGGACATGAAATTGGTCTTAAATTGCATGATCATGGCCTTAGAAAGGTCTTAATTGAACTTGTTGAAACCTGCAGAAACCTTTCTTTCTTGTTGGGGATTATTTTCGAAGTGTTACCAGACTGTGGCTTTGCCTTTTGGAAATTCTTCAAATCCCACTTAGCTGTTTTGCTTCTCAAAGTGTTCGAAGTGTCTAGGTTTATAAAAGAGCAGCGGCTGTAAGATGATCTGCACACAGCAGATCAAAGGGTGCTGTGTTGTGCGGTTTTGCGCCGAGTAGCATGTATGCGAATTGGAAAATAAAAGCAATCGGAAAGTGTCCCCGATGAGCATGTAGGTTTAGTATTGATATTTTGTGATTATGTGCTGCAGCAGTGAGTGCATTTCACTAGTTTCATGTCCTCATCTCTGGACCTAATTATGGCAGTCGTAGTGTGTGCTTGTGTGCCTGGGTTTTCACTTTGGTCAGTGCACAAACCCTATCTGCATGTCCTTAATTCTTGATGATGTGCAGGCCTTAGGCAGTGGATGTGATGGAGAGGATGCCTGTGTGCCAAGTTGAAGTGATTGTGCGGCGGGGCACAGGCCCTCACCCCTCAGAAAACCCCCGCTGCTTTGCTCATAGCATCCGACCGGTGTTAGTGCGTCGCTAGTTTCCACAGTCTAGTCAGGACGAGTGACACTCTGCCACAAAGGAGCCAGATTTATAGGGCACTATGTGTCACTGCGTAATCTGCAGCTTGTCTATTACTGGGGAAATAATAGCTAATCCTGGGGAAGAACTAGTTAGCTTCATTTACATGATCTCAGCCACCGGTTTACTAATTCTGCTTATCCCTTTTATACAGCATATATTATGTGCTCCATTGTTTGAGGTCAAGCAGTGTTTTTTAACACAGAATAGTGGATGTAATCGTTTTTGACAGTCGTAGATGCACACGAAACTCTCCATTACCTTGGATGATGCGCACTGCAGCTTACCTGAGCCCTGATTAGGCAGAGAATGTCTTAAGTAAGGGGATCAAATAATTTTATGCTACTTTTCTCCTTTCAAAAAAATTAACACCACAGTCGCGTGTGTGTGTAAGCGAGAGAGTGATAGAGTGTGTGGAAAAAAACAATCTCATCAAGCAGGAGGCCGTTTGCTTAGCAAGAGCTGACAGTCTTTGTGTATGTAAATGAAGAATTTAGACTAATGGAGTTGAACCATTTCTAATTTTGTGATGGCAAGAGGATTTTGATTGAAAGTAATTAAGCAAGCTAGCTGTAAAATTAATTAAAGCAAAAGGAGGGGGGGACTTTTATTGGATTGGATAGCGATATAGCTGCTGTCAGGCAGGGGGACAAATGGGGGTGACCTGGATTCTCTGCCCTCCCTCCTCCCACTCGGGACTTTTATGTCACTTTAATCTCCTTAGAGCGGCTGGTGTGCATTTGTTCGAAATAATCAAGGAAATATGGTCAGAAATTGTCAGCTTTCAGATCTAATTTACCTGACAGCCTTGCAAGTGTGTGTGCACGCGCAAGTATGCATGTGACAGTGGCAGGTCTTTTTTTTCCTTGCCCTCTCCTCAGCTTTGTGGAAAATGCTTTTGACAGTCTTGAAGCATCTTGGTTGTCGGTGGGCGGGGGAGATGAGGAACTTGGGTGGCTTTAAGATGGACATTTCAATGAGGCGTGTTTGGCCCGGCTTAGCACCTCTGACACCGTTGTGTGCATGCACACACACTAACATGCTTAATTGCCTCAGTAACATATTCAGAGTAGGTTTGGCTACTGTAGCAGCACTTCTCAGCCTCTGTTGTCTGTAGGTAGCCTAAACAAGCAGAAGCAGATTATAGCCATGACAAAGCCTGTTACAGCTACTTAACCACTGACAAATAAGATTGGTCAATGCAGCACAAATAGAAGCTGGACTGTTTTTATTCTGAAAAACGGTAATATTTAAGTGCAGATTTCTAAGTATTTTCTCCTTTTGTGTTTAGAACTTCAAGCTTCTAATCAAGTGCTCCAGTGTTAAAAAAGAAAATCACCCATCTCTGCTGTATAATTTGAGCTAAACTAATAACTAGTCATAATATCGCCCTGCTAATGTCCTGCGACATACATGACTTTGAGCAGTATGGGGTCTATATTAAAGGTCCACAGGGTTTCCCATGATTCTGGAGTGGATGAGATGCCACTTCCTTTTAAAGCCCTTCAGTGCTTGCTGGTGTTTGTGACTTAGGGTCTCAGTGTGGCTCTCCACACCCCCTGATGATACAGTTAATTAAGGCCCGGGCCCAGACAACACTGCTGAGACTCTCACCCACCACACCATCGTCTGCCCCTGCCGCCACCACCACCACCGCCACCACCCGTCCTCTCCTCAGCTTCGCAGCTCTGCCAGGGCCTCTGGGATAGCAGAGCACCGGAGCTGCACCACCATCGGGGCCCCTAACGGGATTAGGAGCCCTCTGAAAATAGGACCTCGGCTCAGAAATCCTCTCACCCAGCTTCATCTGCCCAGAGGATCCCCCCTCAATTCATCCCCAGACCTCTCCCCTCCTTTCTCTCCCCCCATAGACGGCTCCACCCGAGCTCCGTTTTATCAATTAATGTAATAAAAGGTGGAACAAAGAGCTTTCTTTCCCCCACTCTGTAATTAGAGGGGGAGATCTCCTGAGGACTGGCATTCCTTGGGCCCGAAAAACATGATTCTCACTCCCCCCTCCTCTCTGCCACCACCACTCAAGCGGAACATGGCTCCTCGATGTATAAGGGTGATAATGTAAATGTAGTGTAGTCTGCCAGGCAAACCCGGCACAACCTATTTTGCAGTAGCTTTATCTAAGTGTGAACAAATGAATGTAGCATTTGGAAGAGTGATACATTATTAACTCTAATTGATTCCTTTATAACACTATACATTTACTGTTACTTTCACTTTGATTCGCACACGTACATGCACTCTGAGTCACTGTCCCTATTCTAACACGTTATGTGTCAACGCACACTGTTAACAAATGTGATAAAACCACCTGAATTGAGAATATCAGGTATGGCGTCTGCCTATGTGTGTTTTTGTCTGTTAAGGTGAGATACGGTAGACTTTGCCGTGTCTTCTCTCCCACCAGTCTACACGGGTGTGAAAGTAAAAGAGAGAGACAGTGTGCCCGCTTTCACAGCCACTGGAGCTTTCGATAGAAATTAGTTTTACAACATATGCAAATGTTCCCCCTCGAAAAAAAAAAATGGGGGTCTTTAAGTGACAGGTTGATATGTGATTAAACGACAATTAGAGTGCTGAAAATAAGTGTCGGCAGTAGGTCAAGCACTCTGCAGCTCAGCTAAAAGGTAGCAGACTATTGAGGAGAAAACATTCCCAGGCGGAGGCCAGGAACAGGACCCAAAACAAATTAGAGAGGTGAAGGGGGAACAAGGTTGGCACTCTGTTCCAATAAACCCACAACAAAAACAAGTTCTATGTTTTGCCTGGATGACAAAAGACAGACTATTCACATTTAGTGAAGGATGGTTCTTTGGGTAAGCCGGAGCTTTACATGATTCATCGTCTTTGTTTTAAGTCTATAGATCCAGTCCTAAAGCTGATTGTGTGGCTTGAGGTGTTTTACTGTAACAGTTGAATAGAATACTTAACCTCTCAAAGCGCGATAGGGATGCTCTGATTTCACGCCGGTGCCCCCAGCAAGTTTTTAAACCTGTTTTTTCTGATCTACAGTAGGCTTCACCCCTCCACTCAGCTGCCCTTTAAGTTAAAAAGTACAGAGACGTGAGGGATTCTGTGTCTTTTTCTGTCGCTGTCGTTCACCAACAAACACATGCACTCCCACAAAAATGCACACATACACACAGACATACAGGCAGAGACATAAAAGGGCTCACGCTTATTCTGGCAACAGATGGCCCTGTCCCTATAATCCCCTTTGATGCTGCAGTGGGCAGTGGCTCCTGAACATCTCTGAAGCCAAAGCCTCAACAAAACTTGAGCTACTTTTCCTTTAACTGACCCCAATTGCCAAGGAGCTGTCAGCTGTCAGACCTGGTTAAGAGTGTCTTTACTGGGGGAGAATGAAGGGCACAGGTTTTTCTCTCTCACTCCTCTTTCAGCTTCCTGTTTGTTTTCTGTCACTGGCGGTTCATTCCACCTTCACGCCACGGCTGTGAAAGCAGGTTGGCCACTCTGACTCGTACTATAGACAGCGGTTATTTCTTCCCACTCTTCCTTCAGCGGGCAAAAGAGTGAACGTCCCCATGCTGTAATATTAGAGCCACAGATGGCAGGAGGTGGGTTAAGAGGCTTAGATTTCATCCAAGAGCTCACCTTAATTATTACCAATTGCACAAAAAGAGGCATTTCTAACTGCTTGTATAACCTGTTGACTGTATATGTAGAAACATTCAAGAACTACAACTATTTTTGCACATTTTAAGTGTGTTTTCCTTTCCCTTTTAAACTGGTACTTTCAGACATTTGCTTAAGTGGGTGCTTCAGTAGAAAGTCAGCCAATTGATGCTGATGAAATAAATCTACTATTTCCAAAGAAAGTGATAAAACCCCCATGATAGTAATGAGCGCACTAATAGAGTTTTAAAATAATTTAACGCCTTTATCCTCACTTTCACTGACTTGAAAAGTCAGCTGTTGTTTAATTTAACACCTTTCTGCCAGAAGAACTATTCTTTTTAATTTGGTAGTACTGTTTTATCCCTATAGTGTCTGATTGTAATGTTGAAGTACAGAGTTTTGTTAAACATCCCTGATTAAATTGAAAGGTACTCAACGATGTGAATGTCTGAGTGAACCAGCACTGTGAAGCACTTTGCTTTCTTATTAATTTTGCACTGTAAATAGAATCACATATGAACTTCTGTCTTAACCTTTGTCTTGAATAATTTCCCTCTCAGAGAGGAGGGAGCTCCGTTCTCGGGACCTCTAATTGGAGGACAGCAGTTAAATGTCTCCTCGGGTGCAGAGGCTACTGATTGCACGAGTCTTTTCTGTTTCATTTGGAAAGTACCAGTTTGTAACACAAATGGGGAAACCCTAATTAGTGCACACTAAATGTGTGATTTCAGAGAAATCTTTCTCTGTTCGATAATGTATTATCATGTGAGAGCTTTATGGGATAATCATCACTGAGATTTGCTCACGTTTTCAGCAGGTCTGCTGAGATGCATGTACGTAGCTAATGGGATTTGGCTTTTTTTTCAATCCCTCTCCTGTGGCGTTATGGAGCTGGCAGCTGAACTTGAACGGATGCGCATGGTGCTGAGTCGTGCACAGGACTATTTCAAGACTGAAATGCGATTGTTTTAATACTTTAATCCACCTGTCCTTGGCATTCAGGATGTTGCAGAAGTCGCCTAATTATTTCAGTGCCCTCTATCCTTCCTGGTTGAAATATAGCAGACGCAGCAGCCGCTTTGTGTTGATAAATAAGTCCATATTACCAGAATTTCTTCAATGAATTGCCCTAAAGTGAAAAAGCATTTGTTCTCAAGGCTCCTATATGATAATACAACATAAAACTTCTGATATCTTTCTTAAATGTATACGTAATTGAAATTTTAAAAATGCATGTGTGCAAAGAGGATGTGAAAAAATCCAAATCAAGCCAGCCATTAAACAACCAGAATTCCCGGAATTGTCCCAGGTTTCATCCACAGAAGTATGCAAACACAAATATTTTCTTTTAATTAAAAAGGCCTCATCTCGCTGTATCCTCCCCCAAGCCTTCTGCCAGCTTGCAACGACCCCCCCTAAATGCACGTGCACACACACATACACACACATAACACTAACACACATTCTGTTTTAATGCTTTATTCAAATCCAAACGCGCTCTCACATATATGGCCAAATTTGAGAAAAGTGATTATTTTAATTGTGTCCTGGGCCGTAGATTCCTCCTGACTAGCTGCTAATCTGTCAGAGCCTGGTTGTCAATTGAGAACCAGGGACACCAGCAGTGACGGCTGCCCAGTTCACTGATAGCCCCCTGAGGGACAGTTAACCCTCAAACACCCCCCCACCTCCAGAGAAAAACCCTCTCTTGCAGTCTCACTCCCCACCATCCCCCCTCAGTCTGCTGCAGCCTACCAGAACCCTTGGTGGCACTAAAAGGTTAGGAAGGAGGGGGTTAGGAGTCGGTGGTCTCTGGGTATGTGTGTGTCAGTGTGTTTATACATGTGGTTTAGTGGGGGGGAGTGATGACTTGATAGTAATGCATGTTGATGGTTTCAGAGATACTTCATTTCAGAAACAGGGGCCTCATTAACCGTAGTCTTCGTCAGGCCAGCGAGCGGCGGGCACATTAGGGGTCCACAGGAAGTTTGAGTACAGCAGGAGAGTGCATTAGGGAGGTCTGGGGAGACACACTCCCTTTCTTCCCCTCAGTTCCACTTCCACCTCCAGTGCTTTTCTATATCTTAATGTACCTTTCAGAGGAATTCGGATAGAGGTCAATAATTATGCTCTTTAAATTATTCAGTCGAGGTCCTCTGTAATTGTGCTTTTTAGAGGCTCGGACAGCATGGTTTACTGCGGCGCGTTCAGGGCAAGGCCTGACCGAATGAACCGATAGTCTGTATTGCAGGAGAATCAGTTTATCTTACTGCTTTCATCACTAACTGATGTAGGAGTTATCCTGATGGCTAAAATTTTAATGTGTCAACACCAAATGAACAAATTAATTCACTATTTGTCAGCTCATTAACTTTAGGGCACTTAAACAGGAAGGTGACAGGCCTCACTTGTGGGCATGTTGGTGTTGGAGACCTCGCAGATTACCAGCCGCTGTGTGGGAATGTTTAGTTTGGGACGCAACCATGTTATTTTTGTTACATCGAAGAGAGAAAAGCGCAAACTGCAAGGGTAGCAAAAAAAATCCCCAAACTTTCTTTACAAAGCCAGCGCCGGCAACGTTTGACTGCACATGATAACATCGTCCGTCCGCACAACAAGTCCTCTTTCAGCTACAGATTATTAACACATCGCTGAAAGCGGCAGAGAGCATTGCGCTGTTGTCACAGGGGCTAATATTTATACTTTTGGGAGAGGCATTGACAAACATGTCAGACACCTGCAGTGTTTAGTACGTACTACTGCAGTTTGGTGTCAAAGAAAGAGCCTGTACAGTAGAGTTTTGTTGGGGTGAGAGGAAGACTGTAATTACTGTCTGGCGATTCATCTAGTCACTGCATAAAATAGTGTTTATCCAGTCGCCCGTGTTTCTGTCGTGGCTGAGGGAGGGGAGGGTCATGTTTTGCACAACTGAGACAGCTAGGGCAATCAGGAAAAGAATCGTGACTCCTAAACATTCAGCCTTTCTTTCTTTTCTCTCTCATCCTTTCTTTGTCTTTCTCTCTCTCTCTCTCTCTCTCTCTTTCTCTCTCAGTCTTTCCCGGGTTGCCTTAGAAAATGAGATCTCCCTCTCACCCCCCCTTTTGACACACCCACACACAAATAAACATAAAAAGCTAATTTGTTAGCGCCCTCATTTCAGAGGCCTGAGCAGGAGAATATTGTTGGAGGGAAAAGTAATGCTTTGTCAAATGTTGACATGTGTTGCAAACATGGGGCCTTCAGGAGCAGCAGCGTTTCGTGGAGTGGCTCAGGCACATTGTCGGCACATGAAGAGAAGATGCTTTGAAACAAGATTAGCCTCCAAATGGCCCTGCCTGCCCCCCATCCATACGTGCATAATGTGTCTGTGTGTGTGTGTGTGTGTGTGTGTGTGTACATGTGCGCCTGTACTAAGATGCTAAATGATCAGATCCATTGAAATATTTGTGGGCCTGTTTTCTTGCGGAATGAATCTGGGTGTCATGTGCTGTATATCACCGTACAGCAGAAGGTGTGCACACATTTGTCCTGCTGCAAGGCCCCATTGTCTGGCACATGGTTTGGTTTGGTTGCATTGGCCAGAAAGCACACGTCTCCGTCACTGAGGCTGCCTCCCCTTGGCTTTGGGTCAGGGTGACACTGGGCAGGGGGAGGACACAAACTCATCACCCCCACACCCTGCCCCCTCAAAAATGAATAAAAATTGGAAAACAACATGCAAGGTCTGCCTAATACAGGAACACTTGCAATATGCTGATGTTTTCTTTTGCACACTGTGTTTGCTAAATTGCCTTTGACTGCGTGCATCAGTAATGAAACTTTATGTCCTTGTGGAGAGGGCAGCAAGTCCGTTCCAGTTAGGACCGGGACGATCTCTGCTGTCTGGCTTTTGTAAGACTTTTTTTTTTTCTAATACACATCCTTATGAATAAATGAAGCCCATGAAGTCATTTTTTCCATATTTGTGTAAATTGCTTTAAAAGCATTTTATCATGTCATAAAAAAGCGCAATTGATCTGCTGGGCTTAGCCCATTGGACAGCTGTGTGTTTTGTTAATGGCCACTTTGCTCCAAGCAGCTTATTAAAAAATTTATATATAAATGCTAAAATTGCATAAATTATTTAGATACAGTAAGCATTTTTTGTTTTGGTCAGGCAGGGAGGGGCTGTTATCAGTATGGAAATTTACCTTAGTATATTATCTGCTGAAATACAGTAATATATCTGCCCAGACACATATGTGTCCTCCTTACTGCACCCCCACACATGCAGAGGCGCAGGAAAAAAAAAGTATATATTTTTTGATGACTTCGTTTCAGCAACCACGGAATGTCACCCATATCCTGGTTGATTGTACTTTCGAGTTTTATGATGTTTTTCCATTGATTTGTTTCCCCGGCGCAGCTGCCGACCTCTATTGAGGGACGAACGTAATCAGCGCTGACGCAAATTAGATGGTTATTCGTTTCGAAAATTGACAGAAAAACAATAAAAAAGATGAAATGCTCCCAAATCAATAGATATAATGAAATTCAAATAATCCGAGAGATGAGGTCTCCATGGCAACTGATAATGTGGAAAAGAAAACAATTTAATAAAGGACAGACACGCTTTGAAAACAGATTGGGGAGGGGGGTGGCTGTAAAGCGGGGAGAGGAGAGCAGAGGAGAGAGGAGGTGGGGAGATAGAGGGATAGAGAGAGAGAGGGAGGGAGGGAGGTGGGTGGGTGGGTGGAAGGGTGTTTGTGGCTGTAGTGGTTGCTCTATAGCTTGTTTCCCCCGGCGTGTGAAGGATCTGTGTCTGTCCCAAGGACACCGGAATAATTAGAAAAGCTTTCAGGCCAGAAAGTGCAGATTCAGGTTTTAATACACAAAATTATTTCAGGGGCAGTGAATCGGAAAACCATTTGTTGGTGACCTTCCTGAGAGGCCTCCCCCTCCCCGGTACAGGGCAAGATGGAGGCTATGTGGCAGCACCGCCTGAGTTATGGCATATTTGTGTTTTTATAGAGGCAGGGGGAATGGAGTTGGGGAAGTTGGGAGGGGGTTGTGGGGGTAAATGTGTGTGTGTGTTAGTATAGTGTGAGTGCGTGCATGGATTTGTGGGGGGTGGATGAGGGGGGGTCATAGGAGACCTTCATGCCGTGTGTGTGTGTGTGTGTGTGTGTGTGTGTGAGTCTGGCAGGAGTTCGGGCAGAGGGAGGGAGAGCAAAGACGAGAAGGGAGAAAGTGAGGCAGCGAGAGAAAGAGGGAAGTTGCAGATCCGGCTGTATTTACAGATCAGTTGTCAAAAGGAGCCATTTAAGGGGAATGCGCCTGTTCTTGCACTGTGACAGCCGAGGTGCCTGTTTAAAAGCAAAAGACAACTATGAACCTGAGAGGGAGATAGTCAAACACAGGCTTTTTCTGTTGAAGACAGACAGAGCAGAGGGTGACGAGGGAAGCGAGTGGGTGTTAAGTGACTTCATTTGTAGTCTATTTAAGGTATGTTTTACTTGTCCTTGTGCTGCTCCTCCAACATCTAATACAGAGGCTGCGTTCTAGTTAGTACAGCAAGGGAATAATGATTGAGTGCATCGTTCTTATTTCCTGTAAATACAAATGACTTTCCATCATCTGCCTAAAAACCTGTATATAATTTCAGTCTTGCTGTCAAGGGAGATTTGCTACTGATGCAAACATTGATAAGAGTCGACCAAAAGCACAGCTCTATTTCCCTCATTAGCTTATCATGACTTTAAGTATGTACACTTTCTGGTGGCTTTAATCAACATCCGTGTCCTGCTCTTTTAACATCCTATTTTCTTTATTACTCTTTGTCAGTGTTTTGAAGGCAGTCTGGTTGGGCGTTGGAGCCTTGTCTGACAAGTACTGACTACCATTTTTGTTTCATTTAGAAGGCTTTGTTTGACTCAAATAAAGGTGATCCACCCTCTGTTCAAATGATACCAACAGCAGGTCCGGGATATCTCCTCTTGAGTGCAGATACCCTTATCCTGTTCCAGGGAGCAATAAATGGAAAAACAAGTCCTCACGCAAAGCCTGGCCTGATAATTACTGCTCAGATATTTTAATAGCAGGATCAGGATCAGTGATTTGCTGCAGTATACATGTTATAAAATGTAGGTAATATTTGATAAAAATGTAGGTTCAAAGTCACATTGTGTTAATCTGTCTTCTGTTTTGATGCCGTTGAGGTCTTACAGGAGGTTTTTTTGCAAATAAGCTGTGGCACAATTTACAAATAAGGTGCACAAACGTCTGCACGCACACCCTCCTTTTAGAGTTTTAAACACTGGTTTTGCTCCTGTTACTTTACGAGAAAATTTTCCACACTTTACTCGGTTGTTAACACCATGTTGTACACAAGATAATTATGAGTTTATTTAAACTCCTAACAGTCAGATCTTTGCTTCTTTTACTGGGGCGTGCCTGTTTTCCCATAAAGAATTAAAAAAAAAAAAAAAAAAGCCAGCAATGATCTGACATTCTTCACCAGGACAGCTAATATTCTCCCAGTATTGATATTGCGATGTGAAAAGTGCCCCACAAGTAGGAGAGAAACTAGAAATTCCCCACTGTACACTAGCTAAGAGCCTTCAAATCTAACATGCCAGTGTCAATGAAGTGCGTTTTCTTTTTTTAAATAAAAAGGGAGACGGAAATATGAGAGTGGATCGGCTGTGTGTTTGTGTCCACATGCACACTGACACACACATAGGGCACAAAGCACATGTTATCACTGTCAACAGCAGCAGTAGCAAACAGCGGCAGTTGTTCACTGTGTGTGTGTCTGCGTATGAGTGAAAGTGTGTGTTTTGTGCCCACACTCTCTCTGACTCTCTCTCTCTCTCTTTGGCTGCTTCCTCTGAGAGACCCACTGTAAGTCAATCTGTGTGTGCATATGTCTGAGTGTGTGTGTGTGTGTGTGTGAGAATGTGTGTGTGTGTGAGTTTGTTACACTTGAAGGGGGCCAGGAGCCAGGACCGAGCCCGGCCGAACGGAGCTGAACAGGGCTGAAAGGGCTGAGGGCCAGCTCCCTGCGCACGCCGCCCACTTCACACCTGTCCTGCCACCACACACACACACACACACACACACACACACACATACAAGCTGGTAAAAAAAAAAAAAAAAAAACGTGCATGTGGGGTTATACAGCCGTGCAACTGCGCTCCGCTCTGCACAGGGCTCTCATTGTAGCGGTGACAGGAGGGCGCCCGTTAAGTGGCTCTCTCTTCCCGGGCCCCGTGTGCGTGTTGGTGTGTCTGTGTGTCTGTGTGTGTTTTGTTCTCCCATGTGGCTGTGGGGTGGAGAAGGGCGATGAAGGACCCCTACTGGTAAAGTGGGTAAACTCGCACAGCCTCGACATCTGTGCACAGAGAGAGAGAGAGAGAGAGAGAGAGGGAGAGGGAGGAGAGAGATAAGGAAACGGGGGAGGGCAAGGAGGGAGGAGAGATAGACGGAGAGAGAGGAGGACAGAGTGGGAAAGAGGGAAAGAGGAGAGAGGGGAGGGAGAGGGTGAGAGAGAGAGAGAGTGTGCAGAGGCTTGGCAGAGAGAGCAGTTGAGGAGAAAATGCCTTGCTTTGTGGAGAGAATTCTTCCAGGGCAGGAGGGAGAGGTGAGACAGAGCGCTGAGGGCGGTCTGCTGCCAGGTAAGACTCTCACCCCCCCACCCCCCCACCCCCCCCCCCCCAACCCACCCACCACCTCTTCCTCCTCCCCCTCCTCCCCCTCCTCCTCCTCCTCCTCCCCACCCCCCACCCCCATCCCTCTCACTCACAGGGGTTCAGTGCTACCTCGAGGTGCACTGGTTACTGCTACTAGTTGAAGTTGTGTAGTGATGTAGTGGGTGGTGTCAAAGTGTCTATGTATGTGTGTGTATGTGTGTGTGTGAGGAAACAGCAGGTGTAAAGTTATAATGTTCATTTTTTGGGGGAAATGTTTGTACTTTTTCGAATTACATCCTAAATTCAATAATGTCAGTGATGTGTTGAATCAACTTTAATGATCTTCCTCTTCCTCAAAAGTTTGGTTGTTTACTTTTTTTGTGTTGCGCCTCAACTCTCCACAGTTTCACTTTTTGTGTTTTACAGTCACATTTATTATTTTATGTGCTGAACAAGGAAGGAACTAAGTACATCTACAGTTTGTGAACTTTAGCTATATGTTTACTTACACTCCTGTTGTCCTGTTGAGTGACACCGTGTTTTTTTTTCTTTTTTATGGGTTCTAGTTGGGATGTTGTAAAAGATTTATTGCATTAAATCCTGAACTTGCAATTTTTAATCTACTTTTATGTGTATATATTTTGCAGATTACATTTAAATTGCTCTGACGTAGCTAAAATAAGCTTACATTGCTTCATAAATGTTAATGCATCAGTTATGTTGAATATGATTGCATGCTGATGCTCGGTTTTTATGTATATTTTAACTTTTTATTAAAGTAATGCCACTACTTTTAATTAAACAAAGATGATTTTAACACAGTATTACTGAACTTTAAAGCAGACACTTTTTATTTCTACTTTGAGGCCATTTTCAGCCAATAAAAGTAATTAAAGGCTCTGCAAACACACTTTAATATACTTTCGTGGTAGGATAATATGATCTAAATACACCGTAGCTGAGTGCAGCGGCTAAAAATAGAAATATTTCAAAAGCACCTAAAATTTCTCTCCTCCAACGTCAAGTGCACATCTTTTCCGATCCGACACGAAGTAATTTGCGGTGTTGGTCGAGATTGACTTGGATGTTTAGATACAGATGTTATGATGGAGAGGTTTGTCATCAGAGGGATTTTCCACTCTGCTGATGTAAACAGTGCCTGTTGAAGAGAGGCTAGAGTCCTTTTCTCCCTTGTGGAGACATGGTTCTGAGAGGAATAATCCTCTTCGTGTACAATTAGATTTTCTCCTTTTAGTTAAATAAATACTGTGTCTGTGAACATAAACACAGATTTACATGTGGGCCTGTGGGTGTCTGTGTGTCAGACAGCCCTCTGCCTCAGTCCGGGCCTGATGCTTCTTGTCGAGGCCCACAGAAAAAGAAAGAAAGAAAGAAAGAAAGAAAGAAAGAGAAAGAAAGAAAAGAAAAGAAAGATGAGGCACAAGTTGGCTGGCTCCAACTTCACGCTTGCTGTTTATTTGTTTTTATAACAAATGGAACCGGCTTCCCGAGTGAAAGGTGAAGTCAGAATTGAATTTGGCTTGCGTTACCGTGGCGATCTGGCAACCGCTCTGTCGTCCCATAGGACTGCTCTGGTTGCTGTGTGCCGGGCGCGTGTGTTTGTTATTTAACTGGCTTGTGTGTACGCTACTGCTCTACATGTGTATTGTGTGTGTGTGTGTGTGTGTGTGTGTGTGTGTGTGTGTGTGTGTGTGTGAGCAGTGGGTGGTGGTAGCAGCATTCACGAGAGAGACATTTTACTAAGCAGACATTTCCCCCTCTGTTTTCACTCTGACCTGGTAGGAGATTGATGACTGAATTGTGGAGTACATGTTAACAGTAACTGGTGATTTATGAAGATACTTAGGGTAAGTGAGGCCGCACAGGCTGGAGGGGAAGAAAAAGATATAGCCTTTTAAGTTAATGCAAAAATATAGCCTTTTTAAGTAATAATTGTTATTACTACTGCAGGGGTTTGGAGAGAGGTCTGAGTTAGAGTTGGATGTGCACAAAGTGCAATGGTAGGCTTTTCCGTTGGCCACACGCCTTCCTTTGTGTTTGGCTTGTGTAACTTTGACTCAATTGAACTTTTACAAGTATTGTCTTAAAATAAACGGGATACGATGAAAAATGTGTGTTTTAGACAGACAGATGAATTCATAAATATCAGATATAGATTTATTTAGATAAATCCACTTAAATATTTTCAGATCTTTGGATGAACAGAAGCACTTTTCGCCGGGTCTACCGCAGTGGAAAACTTTTCTTGGATGAACCCTTGCACTGCAACAAGTGCACTGTGTGTTTTGGCAGACCCCTTTAGCCAAAGATCCCTCAGAAAATCCGCATGCAATTTTAGAAGAATCAGATTCTTTCCCTTTGCTTGGCTCATGAACTTCCTTGATATTATGCACACAGAGAATCCTCCCCTCTATTCAAATATGAGATTCAGTCCACTTGAATGTGATCTATAGCATTTTAAGGAATAAAGCAATTTTAGGGAATACGGAATAGTGCTTCCCCTGGAAGAGGGATGGCTTTCATTTTTTTTCAAGGCACCTCTTAGACTGAGTGAAATGTTTCCCCTGTTCGCTCAGGGACGACTTTATTTCTTACCAGGGATTTAACACTCACTCAGTCCCCTCATAAATACAGCGTCCCTCAGCCCTTTGCTAGCTATAACTCATGCACTAACTCTCTAGCTAACTAAACTCATATAGCAGAGCCAACACTTGTTTGTCTTTTACCTTAGCCACTCTCTCTCACTCTCCACTGTCTTTTTTTTTTTTCCTTCTCTGAGCTGATTTATGACATGACAGAATCGTCTCTGACTAGCGACTCACCAGCCTCCTGCGCTGATCTCCGTGGCCCATTGGTGGAGTGGGTTTTAGCAGAAATGTGAATTTGAGTATGAGCCAGGCTAATCTCCTTGAGGCTATTTAGAGTGAGCCTAATGCTCCAAGAATGAGCGAGAACAACACAGGAGAAAATGCGGACGTCCCTCCCAGCGTGTCACAACACAACTCAGGTCTCTAAAGAACAGAGCGAGTCTTTGATTTACTGATGAAGATCCCACTGTAAGGCAAAGGATGAAAAATTCCTACTTTCATGGCACCTGTTGAAACCTTTCATCTCCAGTCTTTGAGCGTGGTTAGGATATTTCCTTCTGCTTTTATCACATTAATCTGCGGAATCTTTACTTTTTAACATCTCTCTACAGTAAATCCGAGACACACGGGTGCTGATAACCTTTCATGCCATTTCACTTGCAGCAGATGAAGTGCTCAGGTGGGATGTTACACCGCGAAGGAAGCCTTTAATGATCTTGTGCCGATTGGCATTTTGGGAAGCTTTCTGGCATGGTTCACTTACTGGTTGTTAACTGCCTGCTGGTTCCTTCTGTTCTCCCCACTCAGTCCCGATGGCCTTACACTGACAACTCCTCAAGCATCTGAAGACCCTCTGAAGTCAAAATCGCCCATTTTGATGTCTCATGGCAGCACCCGGCGTTTTGTTGTATTTGCGTCTGAAAACACAGGCCACGCTTAGAGGAATTACCCTCAGCACTCGTTGGTATCCGATGGGGGAGGAGGGTTCCTCTCCCTCCTCCCTGACATCTCCCTGCTCTCCTTGCTGTCCTTCCTTTCTTTTTGATCTTACCATCAAATCTTCTCCAGTTTTTATGAGTGACGTTTACCCAAGAGCGGCTTGGGAAATGGCTGGCTGAAGAAGACGTTTGAGAAAATGCGCCTGAGCAAGCTATCACCTTTGATAAAGCCATAGTTCCAGTGGGAGAGGAAGAAGAAAGCCAGAGACTAGGAGCATTGTTGGTAATGAAAAATGCCATGCAAGAGGGAGCATCTCTCTGATCCCAGCCTATTAAACCAACAATGTATAGGACAACAGATACTGCAGTGGAGCATCAAGTACTTCCATGTTGTTGTCCCACAGTAGTTTTTTGACACCGGTGCCTGATCTTTGTGGGTCTAAGGTACCACACTCCGCCTCTGACTCATCTGATCACCAGGGAAAAAAGTTGCCATTGTGTGTTTCTGTAAACCACAGGTACATTGTCATTGGAGAATCTGGTACTTTTACCAGGAGGTGGTTAGCACAGAGGATACACAACACTGAAGAATTGCTGCATTCAGAGAATTTGGTCCGATTCCAACTTTGTTTTCAAGTTTCAGCAATAATTACACTTTGATAAGAGTAAGGAAAAAATCATATTCATTCCAATATTTTACAAAACACTCTTTTTTTTGTCTTTACTGACATTTTCTGTATTAAATCACACCTTGGCATCTTTTCCTATATCCAATTAAGTCCTGCCTGTGCCAAATTGGACCTTAGTAATACATAATTTAAGTCAGAGATGGCAAAAAAGTTTTTATTGTAGCGCTGACATCATACACACAAGTGGTTTGCAGAAATCTACGATCCCAACATTTTTTGAGAAGAGGGATGCCAGTTTACAAATCAGCTGGCATCAAATAATGCATTAACACTGGCACGACTTCATCTGTCTCACCAGTTGGCAAAAAAAGTGCAAAGGCTCTGAAAAGCACTATAAAATGATCAAGAAACGAGGAGGAACTGGGAGAATAGTCAGAAGCAGAGAGAGCAAGAAATGTTAGCTTTAGTAATTACTACACGCTCCACGGAGGAGCCGTGGGAGGACAGTGAAGCAAGCAAGTGTGCGAAGGAGGCCCCGTGTGCAGATAATGAAGGGGTATCATTGTAGTTCTGACAGCGTTAATCTTAGAGTGCCTCACAGTGTGTCCGTGTGTCTCTATCTGCTTGTGTGTTTGCTCTGTGCAGCATATGTATATACTGCTGGGGTGTATGTAGGTCGTGTTACAGTGCCACTGACTCTCGCCCCACCAGTGAGACCATCCAGCCCACCTGACAGCATAGTTTACCCTACCATTTTGACACTCGCCGCCTCTCACAGTGTCTTTAAGACAATCTTGAATCTGTGCCGGCTCACAGCAGCACTGGGATCACCTATCAGCACCTGAACTCTCTCCCTCTAACGCAGAGGAGACAGAAAGAGGAAAGGGGAAAAAAAAGGAAAGAGAGCAGTCCAACTTTCTTTGTGCCCGGCTTTTTCTTTTCTTTTTTTCGGTCTTCCTCATTTGAAGTTGTGAGGCACTCATTTAAGCCTCATTGCACACCGACACTCAACACACGCGAAAGTGTTATGAATATGTATCAACACAGCATATGGCAGCAGTAGCGCTGGGACTAGGTGTGTCCAGAAGGTAGAGTGCTGCTGATGCATTATTCTCCATTCAAATTACCACAGTAAGAATGCAGCCGGGAGATGAGAGGTGTTCACCACCTCTTTAGACGGGGCAGGAGAAGAAGTTGGATCATGCGAAACAGCAGGAATGGAGGAGCTGTGATGAGCACAGTAGTAGGCTGACAGAGTTTCCTTGATTTGGTAGGTTTTTCGGCAGGTTCAAACCCAGCACTCACTGACACGAGCGTGATTAAAAGTGATATTTCTGACACATTAGGATGCGCACGGGAAGTAACCTCCTCTAAAGCGTTCATTATTAGATGCATGACAGACCTGAATATTTATAAATAGGTTTTAATAATTAATAGCAGCAATCTGCTCCCGTAATTCATCAGATTTGCACTTCAACAGAGTACCCGTTTTCACTTTAAAATAATAATAAGAGGAATATTAATGTTGCAGAAATGTAAAACGGGGAGCTGGATCCAGCCCAAATACGCAAGCGCTCCATGTTCTCCTCTGAAGCTTTCCTTTAAACCTGTCACTTTTCAACAAAATTACATTTTAAGCGATCAGCACTGCAACCGTTTAAGAACCTTCAGTTGTTTGTGCATGACAATTTACTGAGTGGCTTCTCACAAATGTAGCAAGTCATAAAGATAAAGATGCAGGAAACAAAGTGGGTTTGGTGTAGAATGCTAAAGTAGTTGCTGTGGTTTTATCAAAAGCAAATTATTTGTTGAGTCAACTTAGCAGCACTTCCTTTTGTATGCTGAGACCCAAATAGACAGCTTTTTTTCCTGTAAAGCTGCTTTGCTTGTTTCATCGTCACACAGTCATTTTTTTTTTCCTCCCTTCTTGTGAGTGTTGTCTTATGACACCTTCAAATTCAGTCACAGCACATTCCTTTTTCGACTGAACTCCCAGAAACAACAATGTTTGTGTTTTAGGTGAAAACTGGCGCGTTTAATTCCGCCCTCAGTTCATATTGAACTTTTCAGTAAAGCATGCTGTTTTAGTGCTGTCGCCGATGCAGTGGCATGTTTATCCTTACTGTGGATCAGCTTTTCCTGAGTGTGTAGAAATGTCAGTGTGCCTATTTGACAGTGTGTGTCTCACAGCGAATGATGTGACCTGCAGCCACTAGACAGAGAGGAGCAGAAGGAGAGCAGAAAGTACAATGCCCTGCTGTCTACAACCCTGCAAGCAGGAGTGCAACACACATGCACCAGCACACACCGTTTAATATTGGTTACAGGCACTCTGCTCTATATGTTTACACTGTATTGTGCACTGTAAACCAACCACAAAGACAAGCTGACTCTTTAAAATGTCAAACATCATCGCAGCCCTATTATCACTTCCATCCTGCTTATCAGAAAAGTCGAAGATAACTGAACTAAAGTTTTGGCAGGGGACTCAGAGCCGGAGGGGCTAAAAAATGCAAATCTCACAAACAGGAAGGCTCACTCTCAATCACTTCCTCTCTTAGCCTACAAGAGTGTATTTTGATCAAAATTTAATTGTGCCTCAAGAAGACGGCATTGGAAATAAAAGGGGAAAAAAAGTGAATAAGTGTTTATAGAAGCTTTAGCGCACTGTGGGTCATGTTTGGACAGGTAGACAATCTCCCCAGAATGACATTTTAACGGGCACCTGTGATTCATTCTACCGCGTATAAAGTCCAAAAGAGGAAAAGTCTGTCAGGCAGAGCAAATGTTTTAATGGCAGCCAGGGATCGATGTTGTCAGTGCAAGCATCCTGTCTGGAAATACATGCTTCTTTTGGGTTAATGTCACCTGCTTCTTATGTTGTAGAGGAGGAAGGGGGACGGAGGTCAAGAGATCTGATGAAAAAGAGAGGGAAAAAAAAAAGAGAAAAATTCCAAACCAGGCCGTATTTAAGGAAATTGCTTGAAAAACATTGACTTACACCGTTTCTGAAGGCCTCTGTATCTGAAAAACAAATTTGAAAAGTAACCTTGGAAATCAATTAAGCGGTCCCCAAGAGCCGGAGGGAGAAAAAAAAAAAAAAAAAGAAGGGAAAGGTCCACCCTTCTTTTTCCCTTTCCCCCCCTCCCTATGTGTCTTTTCCTCCTCCACTTAACAGGGACTTGAATCTGCCCATTCCAGCGCTGTGTTATGTGAGGAGGCTTTGTCAGCGTAGGGTTTTTTCTTTTTCTTTTTTTTTTTTTTTTAACAAGAGTGCCTTATATGCTGTCAAAATGTCTTAAGAGTCTTATTAAAGAAATGCCACAGCTCATTTCCTTGTAATGCAATTCATATGCTGGTGAAAGGGGGCATGTCTAAAGATCTAAACAGCTTTGCTTTTTAGGCTTCACATTAGGGGTTATCTGTGAGGGCTTGTCATTGATTGACATTATCTGGCCTGACAGGGCCTGATATCAAGGTTAACCTCATGGACAAAAGTGCCACCCGCACGGACACACAAACACTCACACTCGTAGTCAAATAAGGCACGCTCTCCTCAACTTCCTGTTGAGAGGTGGTGCTACGTATGTGTGCCGGCTTCATCTGTGTGGTTGTGTGGTTGTGTGTGTGTGTAAGCCAGGTGGAGATTTCCAGACTTAATTGATAACTAATGGAGCGGCGTGTGCTGAGTTTACCCTGGAGGATTGACACTGAGTGTGTGTGTGTGTGTCCTGTGGAGAAATGGAGGGGGTAGGTGATGGAAAGAGGATGGAGATGACTTACTCAGCAGTGTAGCTCCGGATCTTGGTAAATTAAATATGGCCCCAAAGATAATGACATGGGGTGACACACACACACTAGTCTGGACGCTCCCGACCTCTTAGGCCAGCGGGTCGCTCACTTCCCTTTGCTGAAAGATTAAGAGCAGGAGTCAGTTTACGTTGTGCACAATAAAAACCGTATCATAATACAGCAATTCTGTGATATTTGAGTCATTTCAAGACAGTCATCTACAGTACATGATGATTTCTGTGGCTGAAATAGAAAACATGCCTCAAAAATGGAAAAAAGCAGGATTTAGTTGTTGCATTGTGGTGCTGCTGTCACAGAATTTGACAGGACTGGATGCAACAATCGTCAACTTCCTAAAGTAATTTTTTCAGATTTTTTAGGAAACAGGAAAAAAAAAAAAACTAAAGTCAAATCAATCAAATCAAAGTTTATTTATACAGCACTTTACAACAACATAAAGAAGCCCAAAGTGCTTTACATCTAACTGAAATCAAACTCTTGGCATAGGCAATTCTGTGACAGGGTAGAATTGAATGATCTATTCATTTGAGAATGTAGGCGATTGAAGCAAGAAAATGTAAAAAAAAAACAAAGATGAAAATGCCAATTATTTTAGGAAGGCAATGATATGCAAAAAAGTGCTTAGAGTCCTTAGCTGAAAGCCACTAAAAGTCACATAAGAGTAAATGTAACATCTTAGTTCCCAAGAAGTAGTGACACAGGTTTGTCAGATCTGTTATCCATTCAGTGTGTTTTAGTAAATATATGAAAATCTGCGATGGGTGTACGTCATATGTAGTGCGATGCAATTTATTCCAGTATCAATTGGAAGGATCATCACGGTCCCTCCTATCAACCGTACACACACTCATCGTCGTCTCCCCTTCTCCCTCCCAACAAGCCACAAAGGTAAAGAGAGATCCCCGTGACCAAAATACAACTGAAGCAGTTAATCTGTACAGATATTAGCTCAAGGGCCCTTGAGAGGTGCACCGCTGAGCCCCTTCTCCACTGTACTACCCACACTGCCTTGCTGCCGCACCAAGCACAGCAGCCATGAGGGAGGGACACAGGGGTCGTCTGCTCATTTACCATGGTGCTTGGCTTATCAAATTGCACTCTTGGTGTCTTGAAACTGAACATGGGAGCTCAGCTTCAAAAACAAAGCTGTAGAAATAAATTTCCCTTGTTTCAGCCTCTGGAAGCACGGGGACCGCCAGTGATTGTGTATTTTTTTAATTTTTTTTTTTTTTTTTTTTTTTTTTTTAAAGCAAAGTTGATGCCTCTTGCAAACACTTTCAAATGAAGCCGTCGTCTGGTGCCAGCTGTGAGTCCAGATTTGATGTACAATTTTAACAAGTTGGCCGTGTGTCCCATGAATTACCCTAAGCAGCAAACTGAATAAAAGTTGGCTGTTTTGGTTCGTGGCTGTCAGAATGGGTCTTGTCACTCATGTCAGATGTTTTTTTTTTCCCTCCCCTAGAACATTTTATGCTGCTTGTCCTCTGTTCTGGAAAATACCATAATTACTCTGTTTGTGATGAAGCTGGAGGGCGTATTTGTCCTCAGATTTCAACTTTCCTGCCTGATTGCCCTCAAGTTCAACGTCTTTCCTCTTCCGCTTGCACTTGAGATATACTTTGTTTTTTTCAGCCATTGTCTCCGTATGTAGTTGTTGTGTGCGTTACTCGGGCTGTTTGTGTCTCCCTTTTCCTGCAGTGCCTTGTTTGTGTTTTGTGGCCGTGTGACGGGAGCGTGGCGTTGGCTGAGGGCATGTGTTTGATAACAGCCTGTGGACGGATCTGAAGTGCAATAGTCCAAACGGGTCCTTCAAGGTCGGCACCACCAGAAAGACAGCACACAATGTGCAAGGTCACATTGTAGACTAAAAGCAATAAGTGCTTTATTGATAGAAAAAAAAATACAACAAGCAGGCAGATGTGCAACCAACTGATTAATAATAAAATAGATTTGTGAGAGAGGGTATGGTGCAGGGGGAGAGAAGACAGCAATGTCCTGACTCTTTATCCATGTGTCTGTACTGTATGTGTGCCTGTGTGCATGTACAGTATGCTTCACAGTCAATCATTGATCCTGTTGTGGAACCTAAAAAACCCATTAGAAATCCTGTGGTTTGAAAAAGAACAAAATGTGACAGTTTGGTGCTTGTGGCAGTTTCTCTCTGTGTGTATGTCTAAATCATTTCCGATCATCAGTGCAGTTTGTGATCTGCAAAGTACAGTATGAAAGTAGTGTTTAAAAGAAGATCATAACCAACTCACTTCTCCTGTTTTGACAGTAATCTGGGTCTCATATATATATCTCATCAGGATCATGTTTTATGACACAGACAACAGTCACCCTAGGTTCCTTTTTTTCCATTCAGTCCCTTAATGAACAATGTGCCTTTTGTACCGTGCCTTCCATGCTTTTATCTTTTTATGAAAATAAGCACAGAGTATTGGACTGTCGTCATCTTTTATGTGCCTTTATCATTCTTCCTTTCGTGCTTTCTCTCTCTCTTTCTCTTCCCCAACCTGGCAAACCTGCTAAGTGAGTAGAGTTTCACGTTAGTCACAGATTTAGATTTGAGGTGAGGAAAAATAAGTCCCAGTCCCAACCAGATCTGTTTCTTTACAAAGTCTCCAAGGTAGAGGGCTGCTAAGAGGTGTTCATATGCTCTGCCACCCCCTCCTCTTCCTCACTGATCACCCTGGTAATCTCCCTCCACTTCTTTTCTTCTCCCTCGATCTCGTATACCTGTCTTTACAGCCCCACTCCTAAACCCCTTCTCTACATAAACTTCTCCTCTGGTGTGCCCACCCCCAAACCCCCATCTATCAACTAGTTGGCAATGGCATTGTTTTTAATCATCAGAACCTCAAAATTATTATTATCGCTTCTGATGCGGCAATTAAAACTTCAGGTCAGAGGCACAACGAGCGGTGATCAGCAGCCGAGCTGAGAAGTTTTAATTAGACGATCAGAACCATTAATGCACAAAAAAAAGGTGTGCGCTGGGAAATTAACGGGAACGTCTTAATCAGGGTTAGCGACTCCGAAGAGGAGTCAAGTGAACAGAGAGCAAAAAACAAATCATTTCCGCACCACTGGGACAAAACTCAATTAAATATGCATGCAGAAAAATGGAAATTTCTTAGCATCGGCTGCACCGACTGTTGGAAAACTGTGGCAAAATCTCACGGCGAGGTCGGCGACCTGCTTATTGTTATTCTTGTGTAATAAAAATGAGAGAGGGACCAGATGCTGGGGTCTGTGTGTCGTGGCGTAGTTGTCCATCAGTGGCTTTCCGCTTGACTTCCTTGCGGCTGCCGCAGCCTCTCTGCCGTGCAAGGAGAGACAGAAAGAAATAGAAAAGGAAAATACATCATCTTCCTGCGAGCTGTAAATTTACAAAAATAAAAACATGATAATTTCTTAGGTGCGCCTGTGTGTGGCTCAGTGATTTGTCTAAAACACACATGCACACACACACACTTTCTCACACATACATCTCCCCTGAGAGCCACAGACACAAAGGTTCACTGAGCTACACACAGGGAGCTGCTGCTTTGTCGATTAATCTGCCAAAGGTTCATAAAGTTATAACTGGGCTTTTTTAAAGACCTACAACAACTCTCGGTTGCATATTGTAAAATAATCCTTAGCTGAACAGACATCTCCCAGACCCTGTTTGTATTAATTAACTCCAGATATTGCGGGGGGCTTGTCCCTGTGTCAGTCATGTTGGAACTCAGCAGGAATCTACAACAATCCTTGTACCTGTGTTTGATTAGGTGAAGAGATAAGGCTCAGTTTAAACAGGTAATATCTACCTCTCTTATACACAGACCCTCCTGTGAGCCTGATCCATACAAACTGACAACACTACAGGGAGTCTCTGTGTTTACTGTGCAGCGCTGCCTTTGGAGAGAACTATAAAGTTATTCAATTTACCATATATGTGAGTTTACATCTTCTGTAATATGCTCACATGTGTGTTTTGGACACATAAACTGCATGTGAGGAAGAGGCCAAGTCATGACCCCGCCAATCACAGCCACCGTTCACTTCTACATTCTTTATCTTTAGCTGCTTTGATTACAGTCTGCGCACGTTCACACAAATAATGCACTTCCAACAGCGTTATTAGGATCTGAAACACTACTTGATTGGGCACGATATCATTCTGGCACACAAACAGAGACTCTGCATCAAAAATCCAACAAGACCTGCGGGGCTTATAGCCTGCAAGAGTAAGTTTGTTCGTGCAAAGGGCCACACTTGAACACAAGACTGTCATCTGGCTGTGAGAAGAACCAGCGCCTGGAGTAACTTTGATGCTCCTCTTTTTGACCAAAGATGAAAAAGAACCTGCTGTACTCCAAATGTGTTCAAAATAGTTTCTTGACTTTTTCCTCAGGTTTTGGCCTTATACAGACAGTATATGGCACTCCTTTGTGGCCCTGCACTGTTTCCAGTAAAAATAATGTCACCGTTAACATAAGCAGCAAGGAAAAATCTGTTTCAGCTGTTGTGCTCAAATTCTAACCTGCCTAGTTTTTTTTCCAGCTCTCTGTGCTCGCTGAGGTGTCTCCTCCTTGACAATTAGCACACCATGCTAAAACAGGCTGTAAATAATGTCCAGTGCATGTGACAGTGTTGTTTTTCTTTCTGATATTCATTAATAAGGCAGAATGCTTACTGGACTCTCAGGGAGGTGGGGGAGTCAGTCCCAGAGGGAAAAGTTGTTCTTTCATGTAGGTCCCCACAGATTTTATCTCATTGTACGCTATCATGCACACAAACGACTTGAGGTAAACAGCTTAGTGTTACCATAGCAATCCCTGTTGTAAGCAATGGCAAAAAGCTGCTGTGGACAGAAACCCTCAGCATAAATAATAGTTTTGACAGCTTCTATAAACCACTGAACCAAAGCTTCGGGGGGAGCTCTCAATATTAAATTTGTTTTAAAACACGTTCTACCTTTATCAAACGAAACACAGAATATATGCTAGAGAAGTCAGATAATTCAGTTACAGGCCGGGTTAGATTATCAACCAGCAGCACTTGGTCCTTTGGTGTCTGCATTGTCGTATAACTGAATATCATACTGTACATAAATAGTCACTAATGGAAAGAAACAACTATGTAGGGGTCATTTCCTACAAGGAGCTTGAGATTGCAATGCAAAGGAAATCGGTAGTTAAAGCATGAAATACTGAACACGGTAAACAGAAAAAATGACCTCCTCTGCAACACCCAAATGACCTCAATCTTCCTTGCGAGAGTATTTCTGGAAAAAAAATACTTGAAAATTTATGTCTTCCACTTCCTAATAGTTTTTCCAGCTGATTTTTTTTTTCAAAATTGCTGTCTTCTAAAAGGTGACCCTTTCACCCCTGCCTGCAATTGTCTAACACTAAATTGTACAATAATGTGCTGCTGATATACGCCCCCCTCAAAACTACATAATTCCTGAAGTCATTGTTTCAGAGAGGAAGCCCGCAATGTAAATACAGTAACTGAGAAAGCATGTGTGGGGAGCATTGGGTACATTGTCTGGCGACGGGGTGATCTGTAAACTCCTTCAAATTGTATATCCTCTAATGATTCCACAGCTTTGCAAAAGAAAATGAAAACAGGATTTTATGTTGCACCGGTGTGATTTACATAATGCCAGCAATGGCTCACACATGATTGTGCTTGGCTTTATGGCTGAGGGAAAATTAAGAGGCTCATAGTCATTGTTATATAAAGTGAATTGAGTCTTGAAGATAGAACTTTGTTACCTTTGATATTGCATATTTTTCTCCAGTGAAATTGTGTGTCTCTAGCCCAGTATAGCGTATTGTCTAAACCACAGTGTGGCTGAGTTAAGATGGAGATCGAATACGACTTTGCAAGCTAAAAAATATGGTGTGGTTTTACGCTGTTCTCACTGAGCTTCAGCTCACAAGACTTTAAATACTGCTGAATGAAAAACGGAGCACGACTTAAAAGGTTTATTACGACCCCGTGTAACTCTAATCTGCAGCAATAGACTTTTTGATGTCATAAATACCGTATTACTCATTAATTATCTCCTCGCTAGTTTTTTAAAAGTTATTTACAACTTGATAACGATCTGGCCTTGATTTTGAGTCTGGAAAAATGATCTTCAGAGGTGAACTTTGGTGGCTCTGGAAATAAAGTGAAAGGTAACAGAGAGCAGTTTCTGCCCTAAAAAGGCAGCTCTGGATATGGAATGCCACAGGCAGCTGTTCCTGCCTCATCAGAGGACATGTTATAAAGATAGCCCCACTTGGGTTGAAATAATGCCACCCATTCCTGCCCCAAAGCACACCCTATTGTTCAGGGAGGCCACACCAGGGGAAAATGTTGAGACTGTGTGCTGTGCCTTCTTATGTAAAATACAGCATTTTTTGCAGGATGTACTCATGTTTCCCAGATCAATTGTTTAAAGACAGTAGGGAGGAGACAGAGGCGTTAGGTGCATGTTTTTGCCATTAATAAAGTGAACCCAACAGCCATTACAGAAACGGTTACTGTGTCTAATCCTGCGATTAGCCAACGTGAGAACACAGCTCCAAAACGACTAAAAGCGCTCAGCATTTTGACAGCTTTAACGCTGTGCAGCCCCCCACTCAGTGGCAGGACCATAGCCTCTTGAGGTGAGAGTGAAGATAACATTTCACAGTGTCTCTATAGCGCTGTCATGTGAAGGATTATGTAGCTGTGTATTTGCTGCATGTAGTACCATAGGGGGTCTGATACCTATCTGCCTGTGGTTTCAGCTGCCTGTGCATTTTTTTCTCCTTTTATTTCCACTACTGCGTTAAACCCTGAGCTGACCGTGGAGGTGTGACTTAGAAAGATATGTACAGTATCTGTCTGTGTCCTTCCAGTCTTGTGCTGGCATTGTTAAGTGCTTTTGGATGCTAATAATAGCAGCAGCCACCATTATACTACTCAGTTTGTCTCTTTTTGGCCTCATACGTATAAAGGCCACCTTCTTATTAAGCGTGAAAGCAGAATGATAAACTGTGCTGTAAGTTATTCGTAACTGTGAACAACTTCGACTTATCACTGTTTTGTTCTTGTGTTTGACAGCTGAAAGGAGTTTATGCACTGAAACGACCTCAGGAAAATCCAAGATGGCCGCCAAAAGGAAAGGTGGCCTAAAACTCAATGCTATCTGTGCCAAGCTGAGCCGCCAGGTGGTGTTCGACAGCAGCTCCCAGAATGCAGAGGGAGACCAGAGTGTAGCAGAAAACAGCGAGCGTGGCAGTTCCCACTATGATGATAATGAGACCAACTTTCCCGAGAGCCTGAGTCTAAGTCAGAGCCTAGAGGAGGACCAGAAGAGACGTGAGGCCATTGAGAAGTGGGTCAACGGTGAGTACGCCGATGAGCCGCCACTTCCCGACTGCGACGATGAACAGGAGCATGGACTCAAAGTCAGCAATGACGAAGACGGCCCCCCTGAGGGCGTATACATGGTACAGCCCAAAGGCTGCAGCGATGATGAAGATAATGCGGAGGAGGCCGAGCCGCTGACGGGGTCTCAGGATGGCAGTTTCCATGACGACAAAGACGCTGAAGACAGGGCTTCTAAAGACAACGCCTACATGGCACCAAGTGAGGCCCAGAGTCGCCAAGCACCTTTCTCCTCTCCAGGTACATTTGACAGTTTATCATGTTACTTCTGAAATCCTGGCCACACTAACATTCACCTGTGAACAGGCCTTTTCCAGTCAAATTCAGATACTTTTATCTTTATTATTATTTTTCTAAATGACTCCTGTACACATAAAAATGGCTACAGCCCCACAAACATCTGAGTGGAACCAATAGATGGTGATAAAGTTTCCTACAAAAGGTGATTCTGAACATATGCAGTGACCTATTTTACAGGTAAAACAAGAGAGTAGTAGCTGCTAATTATCTGTTCATCCATGTTTGGCATCTGTTATTGCACCTTAATTTATGACGCATTGGCCGGAGGTGCTATTGAAAGCACAGTATAATTCATATGAGGACACATGAGGTGGAGTTACTGCTTAGTGTCATGTCATAACACAAGGTAATGAAAGCTCGCATTTGTAGTACAAATCACCATTCTGATGTGTGACGCTCCTTAAATTCTCTGTTTTACACATCACAATGAAAGCACAAGAAACACAGTTTTAATAATGTGCACTTTAGAGGGCGTTTTTAAAAAGTCTCCTCTCATTAAGGTGATGACAGGATAAAACACATCTTCCAAAAGATCTGTGTGTGATTTGTGTGGACAGTGTCAAAGTATTCCACTCCACACTATTTTTACACTACTACATCCACATAAGCTTAAGTGTGTCCATTATTGGAAAGAGACGCTCTGGTGTTATAATATGAATAGCCAGTGACATTATTACCCTAAAGACAGATTCAACTGGCAAGTCCAGGGGGGAAAACAGGAACTTGTCAGTGTGTGGTTAACTGTATGAAGAAATTCATAAATGGAGTAGGCTTACAGCATAAGGCTGTTTATGCACTCTCCCAGCAGCTGTGGGCCAAGAGCGCATGGCTGGGCCAGGCTAAGCTTCATATTACACCCAGGATTACATATTGAGTCTTTGATTTTCTCTAAGCTCACTAAACTTAGCCACTGCTTCAAGCTCCTCTATTACATAGCGTTGTAGTAGCTGTGGAGGAGTTAGAGTTTGTTTCTGGAAAACAGATTTTTTTTTTTCTTTTTCACAGTTGTCAAATCCAGAAAATCAGTAGCGAGATAAAGTCAGGAAGTGGTAATTTTTTTATTGTAGCTTCATGTCACAATGGGGGGATTTTATTATATTCTTAAAACAACAGTGTTTCTTTCTGACTGATGTATTTCAATAAATTCCCTAATACTCTGTACTTGTCTAAATGACTCACCATAACCCCTATTTGATTAGGGTCAGTATAATTTACTGATTATCAAGTAGATAAACCTGGCACAGACCTGCAACAGTCAGTGTAAAGTAGTGAGAGTATGTATTTACAGCGCAAACAATCTTTTAAGAAAGTACCGTTAACAGTCACGCACTTTTGTGACCCTTGAAACCAGACACAAACTCAATATAAGACAAAGTGGCCTTTGTATAGCAGAAGTTAAAACAGAGCTGTAAAAAGCTGTAAAAACATACACACACACAGCTTGATAATATGAATTCATAAAGCCTGTTTGACAGACACCCAGAGAAAAGAAAAAAAAAAAAAAAAAAGAACAGCATTTTGCAGGTGAGACCGGTTGTTGCGGTACAAAAACAAGTTTTGTTTTGTGCTCGCTCACCTCACTTTAACAGTTTTGGGTCTTTCATCTAGGCTTAGCTATCTACCTCAGAGTCATGTACATATGCTCGTTTTTGTGTGCATTTCTTTTTTGTTAACTGCAAGTAGCCCGGGCCGCACTGAATTGAGGGCAGGGGCTTCTCAGAAAATGAAGCAGGTTTCATTTCAGAGGCAAATGAGAAAGCCTTTGTGGTTTTAATTAGTCATTTTGTGTTTATTTCATGGCTATACAAAAGCCGGTCTGTAAATATGTATCAGTGATGTGTAGCAGGCCTACACCTATTCCTCCACTCACTCCTTTACTACTTTATATCTCACAACAAAGCAGAGTGTTTGAAGACTGCAGGGAGAGCACACTGCATCAGTTGCAAATCTTGTGTTCACAGTCTTTTTTTTTTTTTTGTTGTTTTTTTTTTCCAGAGTTGCTCTTTGTTGATTGTAACTAGGGCATCTATATTGCCATGTTTCTGCTCAGCTCACAATTAAAACATTTTTTTTTTCTCCTCTCTCTCTCTCTTTCTCTCTCTCTCTTTCTCTCTCGCCGCTGTCTTTCAAAGGCTGATGCGGAGTGCACATAATTATGCATATAAACATAGTGGCTTAATTATCTCTCACAACATCAGTGACAATGTAATTAACAAACATTGCAAGATCAATGAGAGAAACTGCGACCTTCAAAACATTTAACTCCTCACATTGAGGCATCGTGCGGATTTCCTATCAGTGCAAAACCCCAGAATACTTTTCCTAGATAATTTAGATGTCGCATTAGAGCCCTCATAAGCCAGTCAATGGAAAAACCAATGAATAAAAACTATGAAAGCAATGACAGAGATGCTCATAGCGATGGATCAAACAGGCTTGACCATGACTTCCATTTGCAATTCTGGGTTCACTGTAAAAGGTTATTGTTCATTTCAAGCTGTTTCAAAGCCCCCTCTATTTACTGGCTGTTAATTAACTAACCAAACAGGGAGGAAGTTTGAAGCTACGTACAGTTTTGTGTGTGTGCGTCAAATTAGTCCGAACACATACACTTAATGTCATTTATTCCAAGCAGCTCTTTATTAGGATACCACTGTCCATTTAAATAAACACACTTATACTAATTTGCCAACATGAATGCAAATTGCCTTTTTAAAACTGTATTTAAATTATTGTAGCGCGTAAAATAAATCTGCCCGTCCAAAACTTTCCCTAACAGTTCACCTTTATTAAAAGGGGTTTTGTGAAATGGTTTATATTGTTTGTGTGCGGCTCAAAAGTGCCGCCCTTTAGAGGGGTATTCAGACTCTAGATTAGTCCATATATAGACTCCAGCACCTTATCATCAGCGACACCTCTGCCTCTTAGTCCTGTGAGCGGAGAATGCCACACTGATGGCCATGTTTGGTCAGCCTAAAGGAGATATAATGCCCATCTGTTATCATATCTCCGAGGGAAAATGCAGCCTAATTGCCTCAAATATAGACAAGGCGGGTCTGCGTCGTGTGCTGGATTTTTCTGTCATGAAGTGTCAAGATTAGGAAGCACTTCTTTGTAGATTTTCCAGTGGCACCAGAGGGAATGAAGAGGGACGTGCCAGCCAAGAAAAGGAAATCTAAGCGGAAAAGGAAATGCACGTTTTTTTTTTTGTTTTTTTTTTCCTTTTTCCAGCGCAGCTCACCTTAAAATTAAACCATGTATAGTTTCCCACCTGGTGTCACATGACATCATTAAGCAGCGGGCAGATAAGGACCGAGTAGAAAACTCATTTACATGGTGTTTTAGAAAGGTTATCTCCTGTCGGTCCCAGTTATAATCCCTTGAAGTCCAATCATTTGCCTTTCATTGATAGCATGACACGTGACTCGTCTGATGAATACAGAGACTTTGCTACTTTTTAGGAGAGGGTGATGATAATACATGAAGCAAATAGAATATAAAATGCGTATTTGCGCTCCCATGAAAGAAACCACCAGTGTATTAGAAATAATTAGCATTTGACTGTAAAAGTCTTCAAATGTTTTTTTATTAGAGCACATAGTTACACATTGCGTGCGGGATTTTTATATCCATGAAGATAAATGTGCAGTTAGGTCAAAATGTACTCTTATTGTTTTCTTTTTTCTTTTTTTCAACAAATAGCAATAAAGAACACATGTAAACATGAGATACAAAACACAAATGAGGAAACAAAAAAGGATAACTGAAAAAACAAATCTCTCTCACCCCCCCCACTACCCACCCACACCCTTCCGTTTATTCACTACTTTGCTAGAGTAAAGGTGAAAAGTTAATTTCCGTTAAGAGGAGTGAGATATTGAATGAGCGGTGACCAAGTTTTTTCAAAGAATGTGAATTTATCCATAAGATTATATCTAATTCTTTCCGAGTGGAGTGTGTTTGCATTTGACTGTAAAAGTAACATCAGTCTTTGCATTTTGCCTGAATGTAAAACGTTATTTCCAAAGACATTCTATCATGTCATGTCTTTAAAAGTCATTCCTCACTCAGTAAAGTGTAGATGCATTTTCTGTCTCATGGAGTGGGCGGGTCTGCCCTAACTTTAGAGCTATATGATACACCATGACCTGAGATGGCCTTATAAATACAGTAGCAGTAAAATCTAACCAAGCTGCAAGGTTACCAACACCTAAATAAATCGAGAAATGTGGACAAATGTCAAGGTTTTTCAGTCGGTTTAAGTTTTCTTTTATATGCGGCGATCAATCCAGCATCTTAAAATACTGAAACCAAGAACAATACGAGAAGGAAAACTGCACTGCATCCCACAGTAAACCTTGCACATACAGTATGTCACTCTGTGGTTTCAGTACATGTGAAAACACAGTAGATTAGATAAAATGATCTGTGGCAAACATGTTGGTATTTCCTCTCAAATACCTGATCCATTTCTTTTAAATTTTTCATGCCCTTTCGATCCACCAGATACTCTTTCATACTGATCTGTCGCTCAGAGGAGCAACCCCAACACGGTGAATGGAAATTTAGGGATTATTTTACATGCTGCGCAGGAGATGTGAAAAGCAGGGGCAGAGCGACTGATTTAGCAATAACTCAGAAATCTGAGACAAGAGCAGAAATATTTGTGTATTAATTACGCGGGTGGTAGGTGGTATTACCTCTGGCCGGATCATGTGTAGCCCAGTGATGAAAAAAGCAATAAAACAAAAAGTAAAAAAAAAGGAAAAGATTTGGATCATGATCTTGTGACTCTGCCAGAGATGAATTAAGATTGTCAAAACTTTTACATGACCTGAGGTGAAATTATCATCTGGTGCATTATTAGCTTGCCTGCATTCTGGTTTGTTGCCTAACAGGAAAACTAACACAGCAGGAGATTTTTGGGAATTTAGTTGGATCAGCAAACGTTAATGATTGGAGTAAAGCTTTTTATATCTCTTACACTCTGTGTCTCTGCAGTATTGTCTCTCTGCTCATTCTTATTTCCCCCCTGTTTTTCAAAGCTTTCAGGCAAAACCATGTTTCCCTTTTCCTCACTGACCCCTTGCACTAACCTGGATGAAAGTTAATGGGCCAGAATTAATCTTCACATAATGCAATTAAACTATACATTGACTGTATTTCGTCTGTGTCCTTGGGGAAGTTGTCCAATTTATGCGATGTGATGTTTCACAAAGTGATGTTAAAAATCATAAATGTTTAAAAGGATGAAGGCAATGTCTTTAGACTTTAGAAGGAGACATAAATGATGTTGAAAATACTTAACACCAAGTCATAGAGGGGCTTTTATGAATTATACTGAAAATGCCATAATTTCTCAGCACATTATAATTCTGTCATTTTTATCGTTTGGCAACTGTCATTATGTGGAGCTTTAAAGTTAATTCTAGTGAAAGTGTTTAATTTCTAAAAATTTGCCCAAATATAATAACATCTGAAACTTCTCTTGCATTTGTGACTTTGTGAACATACTCTTTATTTAGAATATTTAGAATTCATTGTAGTCTCCGATCAACCTTGATGAACTTGGTAAAAAAAAAAAAAAAAAATTAGTTTGGTTTTCACATTTCGTTTGTGTGTAGAGTCACTTGCAAATTTTGCAGCACTGATTTTTAGTGCAGCAAAAACAGGAAAAGCATCGCCGTAGTGCTCTTCCTTCTAAACACAAATACGTTTACGTTACTGTATAGCGGCTGTTGGAGCTGGAGTGCAGAATCACTGCTGTGCTTGTTTACTGCAGGTTTTAAATAATCAACATCTCACAAATTAAACCCAGTTATTTTGTAGGGAAAAAGATACACTTCACGATAATGTCATACAGTAGATGAGCTGCAAATTAGTCTTTGAATATTACCAGAAAGTGGCTTTTTTTTTTTTACCCCAAAACGCTGAAGTGACAGAGATTTGTTTCATTAATTGGCGTGACGGAATATATTGTGTAACATGAAGCTACTTGGCCTGATTAATCCCTTTGTAACTAAAGTATTGGATGCAAACAAAAACTAGACTGTTGCACAACAATCACTCAGCCTGTTAAACAAGTCACTTTGTTTTGTCATATTGAGTGACCTGAATTTATCTACTGATGATCACCTCTGGATCAATGTTTAAAACATAAATATATATTTATTTTATTGGTTTATTTAATAGGGACCATGCACATTTATAAACAGTGCTGTATAAATAAATACACGGATGTAAATATGAGAGAATTAGTAAAATAACTACTTTTCATCTGCAGTCTGTAGGCAGGTGACAGAAACAAAACATAAAACAGCCAACATTAATACATCACTCATTTGCTATAAATTTAAAAAATTAAAAATACACATAATGATGACATAGGCATCATGAAAACAAACAAATAGACAAAAAACAAATAGACATAGGATGATCACAGGGGCATTAGCCTATACATTCACCTCTATACTTACATACATCTAAACAGAGAAAGTGTATGGGTGATGAAATGGATGTCAGTTGAAAGTGAGTGCATCTCTGGTTTTCTACGAGTCACAGTTTTAAGTCAGTTTTAACAGTGTTGTATGTTGGACACTCTATAGGTATTATTTATTATAGCTATTGAAATAATCCAAATTTTTATTCATTCATTCATCCTCTGAACCACTTAACCCTTGAGAGGATTAGCTGGAGCCTATCACAGCTACCTATGTGCAAACAAGTGTTTAATAAAATGCATTTCCTTAGTTTTCAAACATTGTGTTCTGCAGCTTCAAGCGTCCTCCTCTTTTTGTCTATGCAGGAGAAGCATCTGCCCTGCGAGACTATGCAGCCAACACCATGAATGAGTTTTTGGGAATGTTTGGATATGATGACCAGCAGGTAAGGGATGAGCTGACCAAGAAGATCAGCTTTGAGAAGCTCAAAGCCTCTACCTCAGATCCCTCATCCCTCAGCAGCGAGGAGGCCTCACGGCGAGCTCGCTTCTCCAAGTACGAAGAGTACATCCGCAAGCTGAAAGCAGGCGAGACCCTCCCCTGGCCCATGCATGCTTCCCCTCCCAAACCAGAAGACCTCAACTCAAAACTGGCCCAAGACAAGAGCGCCACCATGCTCCAGACCTCTGGGGGCCTCCCAGGGGCCGAGGCACAGATCTACCCCTCCAACCTGGACCATAAACAGCCAGGGGGACCTCAGCTGGGTGCCACTCAGCCACCCAATCCCTCTCACATCCAGAACATGGTCTCCCGAGCCTCCAAGTATGACTTCTTTATTCAGAAACTAAAAATGGGGGAGAGTCTCCAGCAGCAGAATGGTAATGCCTACAAGCGACCCTCCAAGTATGACCTGGAGAATGTCAAGTTCCTGCATCTCTTCAAGCCTGGTGAGGGCAACCCGGACATGGGTGGTGCGATTGCCTTTAAGACTGGCAAAGTGGGCCGCCCTTCAAAATATGACATCAGAACAATTCAGAAGCTGATTCCAGGGACTCCCGAGGCTTCGATGATGCCCAATGTCCTTGCCACAGCGCCAGGGAACCCGGGGACCCCTGGAGTGCCCACCGTAGGGGCAGCTGGTGCAACGATTGCTCCAGGTCTTACAATGGACCAGACAGGCCACATAAGCTTCAACACCTCAGATTACCTGAAGTCCAGCTTCTCCAAGACTGACTCCATTACCACGGGCACTGTATCCTCTGTAAAGTAAGTCAGCCTACTGTCTGCATTTAGAAACAGAGAGTATTTTGGTTAGTATGCACTTATTTAAACATTAGGCTAAGTACAGATGTGGTTCCTGTTCTAAACTGGTCATGTTTGTGAACGTTTGTCAACTCTGACAACAAAACGCAGGACAGCAGAAGAAAATACCCCAAAAGAAAATGGTCACTTTAGAGGTGTGGACTGGTGAAGTAAGTGTTTTATGAAAGAGAAAAAAAAACACCATGGTGGAAACACTGAGCTGGCAGAATGTACATTGGCCCAACATCTTCCACCAAGATTTAAGGAAGAAAAACTTTTCAGGCTGGTTATTGTATTCCATGTCTAGGTCAGTAATTACTAAAGTATGTTGTATGGATATCTTCTAAGGAACATGCAATAAATCACATAAGCTATCATTAAAATTCCAGTTTCTAGATTACTAGTGGATTGAAAAGAGATCAGAGGTCTGTCTTCTCCACACTGATGGTCTCTCAGTGGAACACCTTGGAGCTAATGTGGAACTCACATACACTTAACTGCTACTGTGAGTCAGTTAGTCTAACGCAAAGGTAATTGCTACCTCCACAGCAGCCAACGGGAATGTAGTGTGAAATAGCGCATAGCGCCCAATAGATCCACGACATGATGAGTTGCGAAGGCACATGAAGTGTTTACTCGCTGTAGCACTCCGTGGAGACTGATTTAGCACAGTCATCGCAAAGTGACTGACTTCTTTCGTTTGGCTAGGGTGTAACAACTCTCCCCTTAATTACTTTGGAGCCATGACTAACCTCCCGGCGAGTCACAGGGGCCGACTCAACACTGCCTGACGAGTGCACTTTAAAAGAAGCAAACGAGGGGTTTGGGGAGCTAGCCTACAGTCATGTGCACTACCAGTAGGAAACAGCTCCCAGAGTCTGTTTGATTGGTTTTGACCTTGTCTCTAGTTAGTCAAGACCTATCAAAGACACTGTTCAAGAGCCCTCAGGCGCCGCTCCCTCAGGCTTTGGCCTTTGTCAGGTCTGGGCTCAGAGGAGCTACAAGCTTGGCTAACTGACCCAGTCTGGTGTTTGTATACAGGCAGTGGAGGGGGTGCTAGGGAGAATGTCTGGCAGCGTACCCTCCCCTCTGGGCCAGATTAACCTCAGGTCATCCCCCGTGTGGAGCTGCTCACATCGAGCTAAATGCCATTGCTGAGAGGGGCCTAGCAGAACCAATACTGTATCATGACTGTCATTCTGCAGATTCTGCTTACAGCTTCATGACGGGAATCAGATCACAGGTGAAGAAGTACACAGCATTCCTCCATATGTCTCTGTTAATGTGATTAGTCGTTGACATTCCTCTTGATTTTTTTTTTTTTTTTTGTCTTGAACTAAAGGCAATTCTCATGAAACTGCTCCTAAGTCTATTAGGCACATCCAAGTGCCTTTCTAACCGCAGTATTGTCTTACTTCTTTGTTTGAGCCGAGCAGAGACTGATTGGAGACAACTTGACATCAGCATTAGAGCCAAGGCCCTTAGGGATTATCAGAAAAGACCTTTTCAGAGCTTTTCTTCCACATCCCCATTATCCTGTTTTGCATATGAGCACTCACCAAAATACCCCCATAAAAGATTAATGTCCCTTTGCTCCTGCATTTTGCCTTTCATTGGTTGGGAGACCATGCATCAAAGTGTGCGCCTTCCACCTCTGATTCATACGGCACATGAAAACGCTGTTATGCCACAAGAAAATGTATATTGATAGTCCAAAGTTTGGGAGCGGCTTGTAAGTAAATATTGTGTCAGTTTGTTTTTATTAACAACAGGCAGCCCAACCTCACCATTAATCCTGTCTCTTTTGTGTTTGCTGTTGCATTAGGAATGGCCTGCCACCAGATAAACCCGCCAGCGACGACATCAACCTCTACCAGAAATATATTGCCAGGTATGCAAATCCCTCAATGTGCTACGCCAATGAAAAAATATACCCAAAACAGAGACAAACCTTTTTTCTTAGCCCGGATGGTGTGCTTTATACAGTGATAGAACTAGATTGCAGGCTTGTATGTGAATGTTCCGTGCACAGTAAATTAATTAAGAAAAGACTCAAATTTATGTGCTGTGAGGAAGTGTTAGGATATGTGGGTAATGGAAGAGAAATGGTTTGATGGTAGCTTACTGTAACGGCTTGAATAAATGCTCACAGTATGTATCGAGCTTAATTCTGTGTAACCCCGACCATTAACAATGACTGACACACAGCGGATGGGAGCTAAGGCTGGTTCTTCTTAGGTTCTGCTGTGTGTTGTGGAACACATGGGGAACTAACATATCTAAACTAAAAAAAAAAAAAAAAGACTGTCATTCATAACTAACAAAGACAAACACATCAGCATAGGGGAGGTATCATGCGTTTCAATGGACACAGAACAATGTCGCCCATTCTGGATTCATTTTGAGCCGACACTAGAAAGGTGATTATCACTTGTTTGTTTATTCAGTTTAAAAAGAAAGAAAAACAGCATTTGAAAAGCCAAAGTGGCTTTGGCGTTAATGATTACTTTTCCAAGCCATAACATGAAGGGCACAAATCAAAGCCTTGGCACTGACAGACACACATACACACATCCTCCGCTACACACACATACATACACACAAAACCCCTTCCTTGGACTGATTACATTTTGCAAGAAGATTTAATTAAGGAATTTTTAATGAGGCTTCTGCTGGCACTGCCAAGAACTGTTTTGATATTTGCGCTGCATAATGCATAAAATTTGTCTAAACATCTCGGCAGTTGATGCACGGGGAGGCTGCAGATAAGCTCAGATACAGTTTCAATTTCCGTGTTGGGGTTGGGAAAAAAAAAGAGAAAGGAAAGAAGAGGAGGGTGGAAAAAAAAATGGAAAAGGAGGGCTCATAAAAAGGGCAAATGTAGCGCAGAGAGGGGAGGTAGAAACGGGGGAGGGTCCTTTTTGGAGCTGTGGCTAATGAGTGCTCACTAATACTAAAAACACGCTTTGTAAACGTGTTTGCACCCAATCCTTGTAAAAAAAAAAAAAAAAAAAAGCAGGAAAAGTTCTTCATCTCCTCACCGCACTACAGTTTGATGTTTTAAAGAGCTTCCCTGGTAGTGTTTAGTTGCAGTTTTCACTCTTTAAATGCTTTCATGCACCCACTATTGCCTCTGCACTTTGATCTGTGTATCTCTATTGTAACTGGAGATGCGCTGCAATCTCTGTATCGTGGCTATATTAATATTTAATCTGCTGCTGAATAGCAGCGGCCCATTAGGCCCCCTGATGCGGCAAGTGGGAATTGTCCAGAGGCAAAGTGATACAGCTGGGCAATGAGCAGAGGGGTGGGCCATAGTCTCAGGGGGAACGGGAGGCTTTGTGTGTGCAAAAGTCTATGTGTGTATGTATGTGAACTACTATAGAAAGCACTGATGGCTGGGACATATGTTTTATTTGTGTGCATCTAACGTTAAACTTCTGGTTTTGGTTGATTTTACCTTCCAAACTCTCCTTTACAGTACCCCAGTCAGTATGTTCAACACACATACACACACTCACACAACCAACTTAAAAAGAGTAGTGGATATGCCGTTCAATTAGCTTAATGAACTCAGCAAAGTGATCTGTAAATGCAGCTCTGGGATAATCCTAACAAGGAAAAAACAGAAAGAGAGATGGAAAAAATATTACTTAGCCCCCTTTCCCCCTCTCCTCTGCTCTTCTAGCAGATGGAGCTCTTGGCAGCAGCAGTGCAAATGTTTATTTGTGTGTTTTCACTGGTAATTGGAGGATTTTAACAGTCATCATCGTCAGGCTTATAATCACCACCGTAAAAGTGGCTGTACTGTAGCAAGCAGCAGCGGTGTTTTTTTTTTCTTTCTTTTTCTTCTTCTACAAATATCAGAAATCTGTTTTTTCCGTGACTATAGATGAGAGACTGATTTGGAAAAAAAAAAAAAAAAAGCAGAGCTATTCCACCCTCTCTGGGTATTTGACCCTTTTCTCACTGAGTAAAACTGTGGTTAACCTGTAACAGCTAAACATTGATTTGACAAGGTTTTTCACAGCTTAGAAAAAATAAAGTAGTCACAGGGTTCCTGATCCCTCCTCGAGTGCATGTGCGTGTGTCAAGGGAAAGGGTTTCAGTGTAATAAGTGTCTCTTACGGCTGCTTTGGAAATAAATGGAGCTAATTTAACTGAAATTGGTGTGACAGACGGGTAAATTGTTGCAGCAGTGTGGAAAGCAGGAGTCAGTTTGAAGGTGTGAGCTGTGTTACTTTGAAGGTGAGATGAGCATAATGTCTTTGAAAACCCCTTCAACTCATTTGTGTTTTTCTCATATCTAATTTTCTTTCACCCTCTTTTTTTTTTTCTTTTTTTTTTTTTTTTTCTCTCCAAATCTCACTGAAATATTTCGAGTTGCTTTTGCTGTTCATTGTTTCATCTGTGCAGAACTTTAAATGATGTCATGTAATGTGGTTTTCAGGTTCTCTGGAAGTCAACACTGTGGACATGTTCACTGTGCATACCAGTACAGAGAGCATTACCACTGCATGGACCCGGAGTGTAACTACCAGGTGAGCGTGAGTACTTTATCAATTTATGAGCATCTCTCAAATACACATTTAAGATCCTCCTCCTACATGTATATATGCTGTAATAATTATAACCGCTGTAGCCATGTTTACATATCCTCCTGAGACCCAGCAATGCATTTTTGTCCTCTGTAGGGGACAAAAGTTTGATAGTTTAACTTAAAAAATGCTGTCCATTGCAGCGGACATTCCATTAAAAATAAATGAATAAATAAATATAACTTAAAAAATGTATCTGAACAAACTGTTGCATTATGCAGTTTCTAATCAAGACAATTGTTTAATGTAAAAAATCCAAAACTTTCACTTTCCTGGGTCTCACGAGGACATAATCAAGAAGGGAGATGATACTGCAAAAACATCAACAAAAAATAAGATTAATGAGGAGTTATAGACTTTGTTACACACTTTATGGTGATATGTGGGTTGTCCTGCATCCTCTTCTTCTTCATGTTAAAACAGAAGAAGTTCCCTCCGTCAGCACCTGAGGCCTTTTAAAAAAATGATGCCCAAACCACCTGAAACATGAGCAAAATGTAGAATAAAGTCAAATTAAAGAAGATTCTAATGTGAACATACAGAATATTAACACACTTTTGATTCAGGGTCTTTACCACTAGTCACAATGATGGAAAACAGGTTAAATGACTTAAATCTAAACTGCCTTTCCTCTTTCAGGACATGACAAAGGGGATGTGGTGATCTGAAACAAACAAGTAACATAATGTGTCGTTTTTTCATTAGTCGTCACAAACAACCACAGTTTACGCAGATGAAAAGTTTGGGTTTGCTGAGCTGCTCCGGGTCTTCTCATTTGTTTAGTTTGCAGGTTTTCTCCCAGACAGGGTTCGCCTTTGACAGTTAGCCTTTCATTCTAAGGGTTAATTGTAAATATGCTTGAAATACGGCTCTTTTTTTTTTTTTATCTATGTGTTCTTTATCTGAAGACATCTGCCACTGTCAGAGGCCTGCCTTTAATCCCCTTTCACATTATTAATCTTGTCCCGGTGCCAGGAGTTGTCATGTATAGCAGAAGAAGAGAGAGAGAGAAAAAAAAAAAAAAAACACAAAGCAGATCATAATACAGACTCTGTGTTTGCCGTAGCATATGGCTTGAGAGAGTTAGACAAACATGGGTAGATTTGTCAAAGATGACAAAAATCCATGCGCAGCTAGAGCAGTGTGTGTTTTCCTTCCTTTCTTAACAATTTTTTGAATTAAGCCATCTTCAGCTGTAATCTCCTTTGTCTGCTCCTGATCAAGAGAGATTACCGCTCGATAAATATTGTTTATGTGCTGAAAACCATTACAGATCTAAGCTTTCATTTTCTGCATGAATCTCACTCCACAGTCTGATGAGACACATTCTTGGAGGAATACAAAGGAAAATCATTTCATGTCATTATTTAGAGCGTTAGTTCAGGTTATCATGGCAATTTCCACGGTCAAGTCCACATTTCTCTGTTGCTTTTGCGTTGCGTGGAAACACAGATATGCTTTGGAAGCCAGCTCTCTAGATGTCAATACCCTGAAAAAAATGTCCAGGCAGTGATGAGCAGCCCCTTTCGAAGCGATAACTCATGAAATGTTACATGACACACACTCCTGGAATATTATCCCACTGCCAGCCTCTGGCGATTGGCTGAGTCTTGACATTCTCCTTTCATGGGCTTGTACATGAGGGAGAGTGTTCATCTTGCCACACTAGTGGGAATCCTAAAATAAATGTAGCAAGTGGCTCCCAACCTTCATCACCACTCAACTGAAAATGAGATCTTTTTCCCAGTCAGCTCTCTCCATGGCCTATTTTGGACAGCTTGATGGATCGAATTTACCATGACCGCAGTTCAACTTATCTTCCGGTCATCATCAACCAATACATGCCATAAAACCCAAAGCCATCGAATTAGAAAAGTCTTCAAAAAAGTGACGAATCGGAAGCATTCGTCAATGAGATTAAAAATCCTAATGAAGTGTTTGCTCCTGCAGGAGTCGAAGATCTCAGAAATATGCAGTGGGAAATAAGCCAAGAGCGAGGGAATGAGCAGCTGTGTGAGATCTTGGCTTTTTACTTGTGCGCGAATGGAACACATGACACAAAGCAATTACCCTACTTTGTACAGCAATTAGTTGCTTTTTAGAATGGTTCTTTCTGATGTTTTTCTCTCAACTGGAGATAAATATGGATTGAAGACAGAACTGTCTCATTGATTTGCGCTTCTCCTCTTACAGTTTCTGTAACATCAGCTTAAGCCCAATTACAGCAGATTTGGTTGCTGCCGGTCTCTGTGGGGTTACTTTTCTAGTTTTCCATCCTGATTCTTGGGTGTGTGTGTGGGGAAGTATTAAAATTGAGTTGTTTCGTGATATTAGACAGAAGGTCTGTAAGCATATTCACACATCATTACAAGCAAAGCCTGTACCAAAAGCAATTGTTAATGCTTTAATTAAAAATTAAATCATATCTTTGCGAAATGAAAGGGAAAACGTTTTTTGGTTGACTTGTTTGTTTGTTTGTTTGTTTCTGTTGTCTTCTGTTTTTCCCCTGTGCATGTCTGAAAAACCATCTGCACGGAACATAATTTTTCCAGAGACAGAAACATCAGAACTGTGATCTTGCATGTCAATTGAGTCATCTTAATAAAAAAAAAAAAAAAAAAATACATTTTGGAATAAAGGAAGAAATACTGTAGATGCACAGAGCATATAGGGAATATAGTTCATGTTCTGCACGGAGGCTTCAACCACGCGCAGAAAGTCCCAGAGCCTTAGGTGCTGCATTTGGATAGGACACAGCTTTAAGATATGTAAAGTAAATGAATAACCACAGAACCCGTCACCTTTAAAGACATCTTGGCCCTCTCTATTGCAGTATGTACAACCCACCTCAACTGCCAACTGGCTCCTGCATCTTGCAGCTGCTACTTCCACAGAGATAAAGTGACTTGTTGCTGATTCTGTGACTGGTTTAAATAAACACCAACCTGTTGGCGTACATTTTTCCCCTCCCCTTTTGCAGAGGTTTACCAGCAAGCAGGATGTAATCAGGCACTACAACATGCACAAGAAGAGGGACAACTCCCTGCAGCACGGCTTTATGCGCTTCAGTCCTCTGGACGACTGCAGCGTCTACTACCATGGCTGTCACCTCAATGGAAAAAGCACCCATTACCACTGCATGCAGGTACATTACAAAGATTCAGATCTGCCCTTCCACCCACACATCTACCCACAGACACTAAACAGGAGCTTGCATTCATCTGTTCAGTTTGCACACACTCAAAGAACCAGATAAATATCAGCAAATGTGGTCATCATATATGTTTCAAACACACAATGTGAACAAATGTAAATACATAAATCGGAAATGTTAACAGACCTTACCTTGCCGTACAAAAACAAGGCCATATATAAAGTCATATAGCAAGGGGCTTTGTTGTAGGAGTGACTTCATTTCAGGACAGTTTAACAAGCCGACCCAGAGGAGCATCACTGGTACTGTATAGTTTATGCCCAGATTTGGGAAGTCTGTCTGCTTCCAAGACATGAACAGTTCTCAGGGTGGTGGAGTCACACAGAATACCTACATCTGTTATGCAGAGCGACAGTTTCACACCTTTTCCATTTAAACCAATGTGCCCTAAAGTAAATAGAGGAAAATTGAAAAAGGGCAAACACACGAGAGGCTACTTGTCCTGTCCCTACCTCTTTGCTCTCTCACTCCTTAATTGGCATGGATAAAATTCTGTTAGGTGTTTATATAAACTACACATTTTTCATCTTTTAGTACCAAGCAGCCAGTTGAAGATTATTCACCCTTCTGGATTTGTTTAATTTTTTTACATCTGCTTATTTTCAATGTGTCATTGTGCCGAGAACTTTCTCAGCGGCAGGGCAGCAGCCCGGCGGAGGATGACTTGAGATATATTCTTTTTTAAACCCCTCTAACGGCGTAATTGTTATTAAGACATTTCAGCCCTTGTTTTAACAGTCCCTGAGAACCTGCAGATGTTGGCATCGGCACTCTTGATTTAGGGCGAAAAAAAACAGAGTGGCATTTTTTTCATTGTTTGACTCAATATGGAGAAGTTGCCCGGTTTGTGCGGCTGAAAAGTGCCAGGGATGATATACAATTGCTGCTTTTAATTCAAACATTACCTGTTTTTTCCCCCTCTGTTGGCTCTGAGGGCTCCTGAGTACCAGAACATTTTACACTAAGACCAAGACAGTCATCTTAGTCCCCGTCTGCTTTTCTCTGCCCCCTCCACCCCTGACATTAGTTCTCAGAGTTACAGTAAGTTTGTGGTGGCTGTATCACACTCCAAATATGAATTTAATTTTCTAAAAGCTACCTTTACCAGAAGGATGCTATAAATTCTGCTATCTGTTGTGGTCATTGCCTCTTTCAGTTTTTTTTTTCCCAATTATCACAATGACAAGACTGTTTCCAAATTACATGAAACTCACTGCTGGGGTGTGTATTACCACATTAAATTGTGAACGTGAGAAAATAACCTTCTTCACCCCATTTCTAGGCCACTAACATGTTCTTAACCACACTGAGCTCGATAGCCTGTTCAGTACAACACTTCTGTTTAATGCACAGTGTTTTAGAAGTTTGCTGTTTCCAACCATTCTTGCAAACCGAAACTCTCACGTCTGTCTTTGTCGACCAGATCTTTTTTTCTTTTTTTTTTTTGACTGTCATGCTTTACCTCTGCTTTGCAGGTGGGCTGCAGCAAAGTCTACACCAGCACCTCAGATGTCATGACCCATGAAAACTTCCACAAAAAGAACGCCCAGCTGATCAATGATGGCTTCCAGAGATTCCGTGCAACGGAGGACTGTGGCACAGTCGGCTGTCAGTTTTATGGTCAAAAGACTACACACTTCCACTGCAGGTGAGTATGTCCAGCCCATAAGATGCTCCATAGCATTTTTAATTTAAATTTAATTTTTTAATTTGAAGTCATATGTGCAAAAATGGTGCTAACGGTGCAATATACAAGTGAAATAAAAATTCTGAAAATCAGGCTCCAAATCTGCAGAACACTTTAATGCTTTAAAGCTCTAATTAAATACAACTATTTCGAAATAAATGCACCGATAAATCTTGGTTGATTCGTTAAAATTTACCTTACCCTGTTCTTCACATTAAGTAGCAGCAGGAGTAGAGCATCTGGTCATAACATGCTTGCCTCTGTTTTGAAGGGTAGTGGCTGAAATAATGCTTTTTCTAATTTTAGCAATAGTGATTTTTCTGCTACAGCTGTAAGGAATGTCAAATTAGGCAGAATCTGGGAAGTGTTCTTAATACAAACCAAGATGATCACTTTAAAGCAATGAAATAGAAGAATTTTAAGAAGAATTTGTCTAGCAAACAATTCAGGGACAGTCTGAGAAACGTTTTGAAATACATTCTTATTTTACTACTTTAATATTTTCATCCACATTTTTTTTTTACCAGTAAAGGGGTCTGAGTCCCCCCGAGACCAATCCGCCTAGAATTGCTGGTGCTTGTTATCACCTTGTAATGGCCGAAGGTATAGAATAACAGGAAATAATAGTGAAAAAAGATAGCTGAAATATCCTAAGGGCCGGCCTTGGCTTGTGGCCTAAAAGGTTGCATGTGTCAATGTGTAAGTGAGCTGCTGCTGTCTGACTGCACCGTCCCGGTTATCATTCCGCCATTGTAAACTATTTGAATCATGTGGACTTCCTTCATGGGTCCCATCTGAGCTGAGGTAAGAGGAGGCTCTGATCGTTTTTCCCTTTGTTTTCCATTTGTTGTTCAGGCGCCCCGGCTGCACGTTCACTTTCAAGAACAAGTGTGACATAGAGAAGCACAAGAGCTATCACATCAAGGACGATGCCTACGCTAAAGATGGCTTCAAGAAGTTCTACAAATACGAGGAGTGCAAGTACGAGGGCTGCGTCTACAGCAAAGCCACCAACCATTTCCACTGCATCCGCTCCGGCTGCGGCTTCACCTTTACCTCCACCAGCCAGATGACCTCCCACAAGCGCAAACACGAGCGCCGGCACATCCGCTCCTCCGGCGTCATGGGCCTCTCCTCCACCTTCTTGGTACCGAAAGATGAGCCAGAGGAGTCCAGTAATGATGACCTGATGGACTTCTCCGCCATCAGCAGCAAGAACTCCAGCCTGAGTGCCTCGCCCACGACGCAGCAGTCCACCACTGTATCGCACCTGTTGGCCACGCCCACCACCGTAGTCTCCTCCTCCCCATCCAGCCACACCCTGAAGCCCACGCCCTCGCTGCCCAGCGCAGGCCAGCGTATGACCAGCCTGCTGTCCCAGGCCCTGCCAAGCAACATGCCTGTGGCCCTGGCCCTCTCCAACAGCGCCCTGGCCGCCTCCAACCCCTTCTTCCCCCTCATGCCCAGGTTGCCCCTCCAACCGCCTCCACCTGCTGCTGGCCTAATATCAGCTGTATCCTCTGCGGCTCACTCTATGCCCACTGACTCACTGACCCAAGGCTGCTCCATGGCAGGAGCCGAAGGGGGGGCTATGACGTCGACCCCAACCTCCTTTGCCACCTCCTCCATCATGGAAAAGATCTCTGCAAGCAAAGGTCTCATATCACCGATGATGGCCCGACTGGCTGCTGCTGCCCTCAAACCCTCCAGCAACCCAGAAGCAGGTCAGACACCTCACACTTATTTATCAATTTCACCATTTCTATGAATTACTGATATAATTGTGGAATGAAAAATAATATCTACTCTATCATGTCATGAGACAGGGGTTGTAATTTAATATATTATGATGTATTGCGTACTCCAATATCCTCTTACACTGTTATGTAGCAGAAAAATACGCTTCCAAATTCTTAATCATTCTGTCAGCAAATTATAATTACTTTAAAGTGCAGAGACTTAAGCGTTAAAACAGAAAGTACATTTTGAGCTGTGTCAGTATTAAGTGAGACTGCAGTAGAGCACAGTACATCATGTATAATAAAACCCACATCCCTCTTTCTCTTTGTGTAGACTGGCTCCACTTCAGCCAGAGTAGATCAGAGTGCATTCAGAGGTCACTTCTGTGACCATCCCACAGTGGAGAGAAAGGCAGAAAAACTGCCGTTTCCAGGCTTAAAGGGACATACCGGAGGCATGGTCCTCTGCTCTGGGCTTGTTATTGTGTTGATCGTTTGTTAGATACCCACAATCCATTTGGAGATAAATGCGCTGACAGGGGAGAGTAGAGCCTGTAAAAGTCTCTTATGATGTTCAGAGTGGGGGCTCCTGGGGCTTGTGTCGAACATGTTTCCTCATCATTGGTCTCTTATCTGAGTCTGTGCCCGTTCCAGGCAAATGGAGGTGGAATGAAATTAAGTTCAGAAATTGTGAGAACAAAAACATGTTTTTTTTTCCATATCCTCTATGCAAACTGATAAAAAAACAGAAATCGCTCAGGCAGAAATGACTCAATGCACCAGAGCTGAGAAAGAGACTTTTTTTTTCACTGATACAAGAGGAAAGACACACTCTCATGCATCTGCAAAGACAGACTTCTGAATTTCTAGAAACCTTCCCTTCCCACAAAATATGTCAACATCTATTTAGCATAAACACAATTCACATAAATTTTGGAGGTAATTGGCTTGTCTAGGTTTATCATATTGCTCTAAACAAAGCGTCTGACAATGAAAATGAAGTTACAGAGTCTCGCATTTCTGTAGCAGAGGGGCCTCCTGCGCTGAGCCTGAGCAGGTGGGGTGCGGATTGAAAAAAGGGGCTGTAAGGGGGAGCATCTCCGATCTCCGGATGTTGGGACTGGGAAGGATTACAATTCCTGGTGGTGTTCCTGGAGCAGGACAGGCCCTGGGAGAGAGTTGGGGCAGCTGCTCCGGGGAGCTGAGCTGAGCCCAGGCTGTCAGGCTGAGCTCCACCTCTGGGCTTCCAGCAGGTAGTCTGAACACTGGGAAGGCCCCCGCTGAGGGTGGGGCCTCCACAGATGGTGCTTTCACCACCCCTCTCACTGGCTTACTGAAAGGCTGCAGCTGAGATCTCACTGCTGGATAGCAGAGCTGAAATGAAATAAGCTCCATAAGCTCAATCAAATGCTTATCGTAAAAGTTCAGTGCAGATGCGGAATAGAGGGGTAGCAGTGGTTTTGTTTCTCATATTAGTTTAAAAAAAAATGTGTGAACAGGACATTTGGGGCTAAAATGAGGAGGAAGTGGTTTGTGCTTCTTTGTTGAAAAGGTGTGAGAAAAGTCATAGTGTTTGTGGCTATTTTTCACAGTGTTTATTTTTTCATGAGGTTGTGAAACTTCACCTCCATTGTGGTAAAATGTGCATTTTTCTCGTTTCTGCTTTGAGTATTCTCAGTAATTCTCAGCTTTTTTTCTTGTTTTTATTAATGTTCCGCTCTAATTTACCCCTAAGTGTTTTTCCCAGAGATTCAAGCATCTGAAGGGTTTACTAATTAGACACACAGTACAAATGATCTTTCACAAGCTCTGTATCTTATCCGGAGTAATTACATGGTGGTACATTATTCCTGGATAATTTCCAGAAAGAAGCTGCTTTGAGTCAAACTCATTTGTTCTCCCTCTTTGGAAAGTGAAAAAAAAAAAAAAAAAAACCTTTAGTGTGTGCAACAGAACAAGAGACTTTTGCGCTATAATCCACCTTAAACAGTTACCGTATGCTCGGAAATCATTCAGCAATGCTTTAATCTGTCTGATTATCATGTGTAGATCGTATAGCAAGTGGCTGTTCTTGATATAATGTGCTCTCATTTTGGACTTAGAGTTGATTTAATTGCCGATGACAAGGAAGGATTTGTCAGGCTAGTTAATTTTGGGTGCACTCGTATGGAGTCGTCGGGGGGAAGGGATGGCGTAAGCGTTCACTGACCTCAAATCAGACGCAAAATTGTTTGACTGCTGTTTTGGTTTAGCCCCACCCCGACCCCACCCCCAACCCGTCCAACATCAACCATTGTCAAAGCGAACTGACACTGACACTTCCCTATCTCCTTGCTTTCAGCTGACAAGGCCCAAGACTGGCTTTTCCACTCCTATTCTGTGTGATATGTCTCTGGGTCATCTTGTAGCAAGGGGGGAACTCTGGTTAGTTTCCCTCTTACACAGGCTGGTCTTGTTTTCTCCCCAGCGAGGAAAAAGGAGAGGGGCTTCACCAGGCTGAGGGCCAAGGGTGTACACTTGGTTGCCCATGACCTTGCCTGTCACAATCCCTCAGCAGCAGCCTGATTCCCAAACAACAGATTTTTTGACCAAACCAATCACAGCCGCCGGTGCGTTCCATTTTTATGGTTTCTAAGAGGCGGAGACCCATCTTTGCCTGTATAGCCTCAGGACAAATTAATATTTTAGTCCCTTGGGGATCACTGGGGTGGGGCAGAATTCACCTTCCTGTCAGCATTTCTACCCCACGCTGTCCTCCGGCCTTTATTTATTTAATATCAGCGCTCCTGTCCTCACTCGCAGCATCCACTGAATACCTATTTGGAAAGAATGTGATTGAGAGGTCACGCTATTTGAACCAATCTGATTGGCTGTCAGCTCCAATCTGACCGACATAGCGCCCCTGTTCCTTGTGGGTATGCTCTGTGGCATTGGCTGGCGTCCGTTGTCAGGCCAACGAAGAGCCCGGGAAGGTGGGAAGGGAGGGGGGTGGCCAATCTGAGACTGCCACTTTCCCTCAGCATTAGCATCTCACTTAATGACCAGTTAAGAGGCAGCCTAGCAAATGAGTTGTGACAAGTGCTGCAGAAAAAGGAGTCTTTTTCCCTCATATCTCCCGCCTCTCAATCACCATTTAAAAGGCTTGACGGCCTGACATAATTTCGCAATAATTATCACTCGGAGTATTCTTTTCAGGCCAGGACAGAAGTCAGATTAGATCTCGTCATAGGGTAATAATGCTGACCAACAATAACTTTGTTGTCTCTCCTCTCCTCTGCGTCTGTCCTGATCCTCAGGGAACGGGCAGCCGGCCTCAGCCAACCAGTTCAATCTGGTTCAAGTGAAGCAGGAGCCCGCGGACTCGGCGTCTGGGGCCTCCCAAGACTCCACACAGGAGCACAGCCTGGACCTGAGCAAGAAAGACAACAGGTTAGATGACAATACATTTATTTATAACACGCATAATAAACAGACACACAAAAGAATTGACAGTAAACACGTGCAGCAAATTCTCCATGTATAAACAAATAAATATCCATCTCATTAACATTTAATGTCCACAAGAGCTCCTACACCTTAAGGTACTGAGCCACATAGAAAACACAGGCTTAATTCTCAATATGGATGTTAATTCTTAATGCAAATACACCTTATACTGTATAAATCAACAAGAAAAACAGTTTCATAGGTTGATAAGTGATTTTAACATTTCTCTCACCAGTGTTATATAAATATTCTGTTTATATTAAGACGCATACCAATTATAGCATTTTCCTCATATTTCTTCATTTTCGTGTAAGAATGTGTGTACATAAACCTTCAACACCCCCTCACAGTAGATCTTATTTCTTAAGAAGACAGCATTTTTCTTCTTCATTATACAGGCACACCTTGTGTGATAAATAGTAATATTTACTGTTCTCATGCAAATCTTGACTAAACATTGTTCATTTTACTTGTTCCAGTAATGAATCAAACGGACACCCTGTACCAGGGAATACATCTCTTTTATCCTCGCTTATGAATAAGGTAAGATCCATCCATCAAACGCCTTTCATCCTAAGACAAATTAGCGGGACACGGAGGGGCCTGTTTGTTTTTTAATGTTTCACCGCTAATAAGATGAGTTTGTATCATTTAAATTTTCCAGCCATTTTTCATACGGCGTAATTTTCACTGCACCTCACACAAATTAATATAATGAAGCAGTAGCTGGGTGCCAAGCCAGATATATAGAGATGTTTGTTTTTTGATGAGCTGTTTTGAACTTGCCGTCCATTTTTTCTCCTCCTTTATACTTTTTTTCCCCCGCCTCGCTCAACATTTATTTATAGTGTTTCTAAATTATTTGATTAAAAAGTCAGAGGAGGAAAAAAAAAGAAAAGCAGGGAGGCATTGCTGTCATTTTATACCTGATATAGATGTTAGCGTAAGGAAATTTGTTTATTTTTTCTGAAGATTAAAATGGACATTGTCTTAATCATGCTACAAATATGCCAGATGGTTTCATCTCCGTGATGATGTAACGACAGATTAACCTCCAGGTTTTCCTTTTTTTTTTTATTACTCCTGTCAGTTGGTCAGACCTTCATCTCTGCTCCTCTTCTCCTCCTCGTACAGACAGTTTTAGCTTCGCATTAGGACAGTTTCTCTCCTCAAAGCGGTCACTAAACCCAGACCTGTTGTCCAACATCTCCTCGTGTCATGTCAGCGTCTGGGGGTTTGATTCAAGCCACCACATCAAATAAAAGAGGGAACAGTTGCTCCCAGAGGACGCTTGGCAAATAGTCTTGGCCTGTAGTCAAGCTAAAGCCTGGATGTTTGTAAATCTGGCTGTGCTTTTTTGCTTCGCCAAATTGTGTGTGTGTGTGTGTGTGTGGCGTGCAAACTCACACAGTTTAACATATGCAAGCTCCCAGCTTACGTATGCTCAACTAACCCAGCGGCTGGTGGTTTATGTGCTTTGTGTTTTGTAGATGTCACAGGTGAACCCTGCCCTCTTCAACGCCATGAATCTGAAAACAGAGCTGGAGGCAGGCCAGGGCGGCGACAGCTCGGAGGCAGCGCGGTATCTGAACCGAGTGCTGAAGAGGCCTCTGCCAGACAAACCCACTGAGATCTGGAAAACATACCTGCGCAGGTAGAAAACATATGTAGGATCCCTGTAGATTGACTCGTGTAATTAGCCTTCAGTTAATTTCTGTGAAAGGAACCAAATGTTTTAAAATTGCGTAGTACTGTACAGTCGCATTCTGCGTCTCTGGAAGCTCCTTGAAACAAAAAAGAATGTGGTTTCACAGGAATTCTAAAGTCTACACTGGCTAACCTACATGTTTTTATTCTCATATTAGATATTCAACAGCCTTCTGTTTTTTAAATCAAATATATTTGATTTTTCTGGTGTGAAGGAAAATATACAGTATTTGTTCAATTGAAGACAGCGTTTTTCAACACAGGAAACAAACATCAGACTCCCAACAACCAAAACAAAATGAGACAGAAAAAGGGAAAAAAAAAAAAGGAAAACTCCTCAAAAAGAAAGACAAGGACCATTGATCCATTGATTTACTTCCTTTAGAGCCCCACGATACAATAAATGAAGTAAGGAACGCCCTCTGTTTTTTAAAGAGGAACATACTGACGGTGTTAATGCTGTCTTTGCTCAGGTTCGACACAGATGACTTCTGTGAGGCTCAGTGTGACTTCCTTCAGAAAGTGCACTTTCACTGCGTGGTAGAGGACTGTGGAGCACTCTTCAGCACCGTGGATGGGGCCATAAAACATGCTAAGTGAGTGTCACGCCAAGTCATGACCAGGAAATATACCCTCACATTTTAGATTTCAGATTTATTGAATAACATAAAAAATGAGATTCCATTTTGTTTTCCAGCTTTCACCTCCGAGCCACTTTGAAAGTGAAGTCGGAGCCTCTGTCAACTGAGGGAAAGGACTCCGGTGAGGGAGGCGGAGCCCAGCCCGCCGCTCCCGTCTCTATGGCCAACACTCCTTCCATGGACATGGCGCACCTCACCTCCTCTGGGGGCTACAGCTCACCTCCTCCTTCCCTTCTGGCCTGGAAGCAGCTGACCGGCAACATCCCCCAGATGCCGGCCTCGATGCCCAACCTCCCGGCCAGTTCCCCTCTGGCCACCACGTCTCTGGAGAATGCAAAGCCACAAGTCAAACCTGGTTTCCTGCAGTTCCAGGAAAAGTATGAGAAACATTTATCTTCTCATCAGTTATTACAGACATGATGAAAGCTCTTACCTCATAGTTTCAGTTTGACTGTTAGTAGTTTTACAAGTGAATATGTCGTTTATTTTTAATCCCACTTTTAGTTTAGGTTTTTCATTTTAAACTAATTCCTTGATTTGAAAAGTGTGGGATAAAAGAATGCATCAAATTTGCTTTACAAAACCACTGTTTATTAAAAGGTCCCATATTGTGCCAAGCTATTTTATTCTTGTACGCCATGAACCATTAACATTGCTTGATGCACAGCAGAGCCTTGTAATCAGCACCCGCAGCTAAATCAAAAGGAAAACTTTAAATGGTAATCAAAGTTGATTTTGCCTGCAGTTTGGTTTTGTATTAGTTCATGTTGTCTTTTTATTTCATTTAACATTTATATATGATATGCTATATTGACCCTGTTTGTTACATGATGGAAGGTTTTAGTTCATGTAACATTATGGTCTGTTTCTGTGTCTCCAGTGATCCCTGTCTGGCTACTGACTGTAAATACTCAAATAAGTTCCACTTCCACTGCTTGTTTGGGAATTGCAAGTATGTATGCAAGACTTCTGGCAAAGCCGAGTCCCACTGTTTGGACCACATCAACCCCAACAACAACCTAGTCAATGTCCGTGACCAGTTCTCCTACTACTCTCTCCAGTGTCTCTGCCCCAACCAGGTGAGTAAGACTTAAACTGAGCCAGGAGCTGAATCACCTACTGTCATCTCCCACAGATTTCTAAGGATGAAGTATGCTATCTATTAGACCAGTATTTGAGGTTATTTGACTCAAGGCTTTCACAACCGCTGCTCCCCGTCTTCCATCTCTGCTGAAAAAGACAGTCGACTCACCCCAGTAATGCCTGTTTATATGTCAATGATGTCATTTTGACTGCCGCATTCTCCTCTCAGAAAAGGCCAATTTAGCTGATATTACCCAATAAATCATTGTCACTTGCACAGTAAACAAGGCTGTCTGGAATAGGGCAAAAATCAGGGGAATGCTTCGCAAATGAAACCTAAATGGCAGCCCCTGCCTGCTCTCATGAGCTCGTATTTGGAAAACCGTTTAAATGAATTCATTAATGTGTCGAAAATCACCCCCTCACAAAAGTCCTCCCTCCCTCCTCCTCCTTCTCTTCCTCCTCCCCTTAGTCTCCATCTCCTGAACAGAGCAGATCTTATTTGGCCCGGTCCTTTGGGATGTGGGCCTCACAAACAGATGGTGGTGTACAGACATGTTAGAAAGGAGGGGTCTTTGTGGGAAGTCTAGAAAGCGAAAAAGTCAGATGAGTCAGTGAGATGTTCCAGTTGACCAAAAAGGAAAAGATTTTTGAGGTGTTGAAACGGTTGGTAGCGCTGACTTCAACTTTGAACACAGACATCAAATAATATTAATCAACTTCTCTGGCTTTTAAACATTCACCACATTTGACTCATGAAATTGGAAATTATGTGTCTCCTCCGCAGCACTGTGAGTTCAGACTGAGAGGCCACTATCACTGTCTGAGGCCTGGCTGCTTCTTTGTCACTAACATCACCACCAAACTGCCGTGGCACGTCAAGAAGCATGAGAAAGCAGAGCGCCGCGCCGCCAACGGCTTCAAATACTTCACCAAGAGAGAAGAGTGCGCAAGGCTGGGTAAGCGCTCTCCTGCTCTACCGTTTAGTCTGCCGTCTCCCTTTCTACCTTTTGTTTTTTTCCTCTTGTATCTCACATCACACAATAAGACATTTATATCAGCCGTCTTACGTGAGGCTTTGATAATAGTTTGCCGGGAGAGATATGTGGATTAAAGGTGTCAAATTTAAAAAGATGTGGATTGATTTTGGTGTCTGTTGAAAGAGGATATCCTCCGTGTTTACAAAGGGAGACAGACCAGTGTTGGCAAACACACTGTCGTGCGACGAGAGTGGTTCAAGAGGCATGAAGCAAGTCCGCCTCATAGGTTCTGCCGCTGTGTTTTGCATATTCACAATGGCACCTCAAGTCCCAAAGGTAGTCTTGCCTGTACTATATGAGCAATAATGTCAAAGGGGGCAATCACATCCAGGTTGTTTTCTTCTTCCTTTTGCCCCTGTCAGAAATGAGCAATTAGGTTTGTGTTTGTTAATTATCTGGCTTGTCTGGTTTAGCCTGTTTGTGTTCTGAAGCTGCGCCTCACAGCCACCGCTGCCATCGCACAGAAATGAATTAAAAGTGATCTGTTTTTTTCAGGCGGTTACACAAGCTTTTCAGAGCGCAGAAACAAAGCAAACAAAAACAGGCCCTAAACAGCTGTTTTTTGTCCCCAGCCTGATCTGCCAACTGTATTGTTTGGGCTGGGTGAAAAACAGAAAGGATTACCATCGCTAGCACTCCAGTCATAAAGAATTGATGGGTTGCCAGTATCCATGGCAGCAACATTAAACTGAACACCGCTGATGATGTTACCTGGTTTCTGTCTCACAAAAGGCCCTTCATGTCACGGGGGTTACTGTTATTTGCTCAACTTGCCGTGTTTAAAACATTGTGTGCGCAAAAGCTATTTGATGACACAGAGGTGTTGTTGCTCTTAAACTGGGTGCCATGGTTACTGACATGCTAGCACCTGCCCAGCATGTTACTCTTTCAATTATTTCTGCCTGCTTTTATATAATGGTATTTGATTAACAGGCACAAAATGGAACATTCATTTAATTTGAAATCATAAAGCAATTAGAGCTGGACCGCTTAAAACACGAGAAAAGAACAGAAGAATATGAAGCAGACAGCAGTACATCGGAGAACAAAAGGAAAAATGACAATGGAGATACTTTGAAAAATGAATTTAATATGGTAATAATTGTATATTTACTTTGGTTTGCAGGGGTGTGTGCATTATTGGCCCACAGAAAATGAGAATTTATTTATGTAAATTCCTAATTGAATAAAGCATGTCAGTGTAATAAAAGAGCTCCACAGGTTTAGTGCACAGAAGCCTTGACTTGCTCAGTGTGACACCGGAGTGATCTAATATTCCTCCTACATGTACACTCAACACAAACACTTTGAAACCCAATCCCTCTTCTGTCACAGCTATATCATGAAGATAAAAAAAAAAAAAAAAAAACTAAAAGTACTTCACGTTGTATTTGATCTAATCGTAACGCAGGTGCACTTATAACATTTAGTTCAGTCGCCATTCTCGGATGTATCGTAATAAACCCGAGATGAATTAATCTGCAAATGGAGGGTCTACAACTTGGTTTTTCTTTTCCGCAGGTTGCAAGTATAACCAAGTGAACAGCCACTTCCACTGCATCCGCGAGGGTTGCCAGTTCTCCTTCCTGCTCAAGCACCAGATGACCTCGCACGCACGCAAACACATGAGGCGGATGCTGGGAAAGAACTTCGACAGAGTTCCATCCCAGGTACAAAGACAAACGGCTTCATATGACATATGACACTTTCTGAAAAGAATAATTACTGTATGCAAAAATATGGGCCGTCACTGAAGGATGACAAGCGTTGAGTTATTTAGAGAATCGTCTTCGAAGCCAAATACCTCACACACCCTCTTTTATTCGCCAAAGCCATTGTATTACACAAAAAATAGCAGGTATCTTAAACGGTACAGGTCAATTTAAGAGTTTAAACTAAAGAGGAAAAATGAAGACAATACGTATGAGTTGCAGATTATGTACTAATAGAAAGATGAAATATTGAAACTCGAGAGCTGTCGATTACAAAAAATGTGAAAATTTTCGTCCTTTTCTTTTATTTATACAGTAATCCTGATTAATTGAAATCATTTTTTTCATTTCATAAGTATCAAATATGATTTAAACACAGAAACACTACACTGTTTTCTGTTTAAACCTCATTATGAACATTTATCTGACAATGTTGAACCCAGTTTGGTTGCTTTTGAGTTTAATTACTGCGTTTCCTGTGGCATGAGTCAGAATCAGAGAACAGAATAATGAGTTAATTTATTGTTCTGAAAACTCATACCCTGTCATACCAGTCGATGATGAATCACTCAAAACATTCTTGTGAAATTTTTCTCAGTGGAGTGTACTTCATTTCCTAAGTTAACCTCTCGTTTGAGGCTGTACCGTGGATTTAGACATGTGGATTTTCTAGTTCTGTTTGTTCTTTTTTCAATTTGCAGTCTTCGGTATAATACCAGAAGTATGAAGTTCATTGTTTTTGAGCACTTTTGATGGGTTGACAAATGTTGGTGGTTTGCCAAGAGCCAACACCTGCACGGTTTTTCTCATGTGTTTGTTTTAAACGCTTTTACAATGAATACCTTTTTTGTCTTTTTTTTTTTTTTTGTCCAGGTGTTGCCTCTCAGTCACAGAGCAGATGAGATGCAGAACGCCCCGGGCATGGTGTCAGGACCGGTTTCATCCCAACACGGTATCACCTCCAACTACTCCAACACTGTAATGGATGAGACCGATGATTATATGGACTACATGGGGGGAGATGGCAGTCCTCTGGGCCTCTCCTCTGAATCCTCCACCCAGGACCGGAGCTGCACCAGCACACCTGTAGGCCACGATGGCTCCCCGGCAGGTGAGTGCACTTATACAGAACGAAGCACAGATGTAGACGGTAGGAGAAAATCTTACCTGAGGCCTTAGTCGTCTACCTCACCTCCATGTTTTTTTTTACAGTCATGTATTTTTGGATATGACTCAGTAGCGTAATGACACATCAGTCACAGTACTGGGATACTATATGAGGATGATGACAAGGCTGTGTTCTTATATTCTGACTCGTAGATGAGATCCTTTGTAGTTTTCCTGGTCATCCTCATAAAACATCCATTTTGTACATCAGTGGTTTGAGTTATTGCACTGTATGTAGCTTATTACATTTTCGTTTGGCCAGAGATCATCCCTGTGGCTTTATGTCTACTTTAGCAGTTTTAGTGGGTTGAATTGTGGGTAAAAGGGGAGGAGGAAAAAGAAAAGCCTCTTTTTTTTCTCAAACTTGCTGATATAAATCGATTGTCCTCTGCTTTTGTTTCCAAAATCTGAGCTTGCCTGTGATTTTTTTCCACATTTTTTCCATGTGTTGCCAATATTATCTACTACTCTCATCATTGTTGTTTTGGCTGGTGTTTGGGTAACTTGTCTTGAATGGGCCTCATTTTGTATCATTCTCTTATCTTTTATCTTTCCCTTTTTACCTCCCATCCCTCTGTGTGTGTGTGTGTTGGGTGTGTGTTTGGCCCTGTGTTTCTGTGTGTTTTTTCCCTCTTGTCTGTCCTTCACCCTCTCTGGTCAACCTGTCTCTCCAGGACAAGGCTGCCCCGCCACCACTTCTGCTCCTACCACCCCTGCTGACACTAGCGCTACCCAACACGCACCCCCTTCTTCCTCTCCCCCTCCCCCTCCTCCACCACCACCACCACCACCACCTCCTCCTGCTCCTCAGCCTGGCCTCCAGTCCCAGGCCCCATCCCTCCCTCCCGCTCTCCTCCGACCTCCTCTTCCCTCACTCCCATACCTCCTCTCTCCATCCTGTCTGTCATACTCTCTGCTCAGCGCCTCTCTGGGAGCCACTCGGAGTGTTGTCATGCCAACCAACACACCAGCTTTCAGCCCCATCATTGCCACTCCGTCTCCGGTTAAAAATGACGTCCCTATAGTGCAGGATGCTGCAGGTACTTATCCCCGGCGCAAACCAACACTGCAGCTGTCAGTCTCAATTGAGTCCTGTGTGTGATCCAGCCTTTCTCTGCAGGATTGTTTTCGAAAGACAAGAAAATCAAAGAGCATGCGAAAACAAAACATTTAAATAAAGATGATGAGAAGTGCATGCTTGCTGAGTAGGTACAGTCACAAAATGTATCATTAACTCACTGACATCTTTCTGTGAGAATCCACTGTAGTTGTACAAAGATTTGCAGATCTGTTAAGAGATAAATTTGCCTGCAGTTTGAAGCCTGGGCCTTGTTTAGCTTCGATTAACACAGCTGTATCAGCAGACTCTTATTTTAATCACCCCTCAAGTTTTATCGAGGCCCACTGCTTCCTGCTTCGCAGAACAGGGATCACATCATTAGCAGTGACCCCAGGGTGTTGCAAAAGGTGGGTGCCCCCCATAAAACAACATGAAGATAAGAGGGTCGGTTAAGACCCACAGCTCTCCCTCTGTTTGGAGGCTGAGACACCCTGTAAAAGTGTCATGTTTCAAAGTCAATCTATCATTTCCCTCCTCTTTTAATCATTCTGGGAATTAGGAATTAAAAATGTGTGGCTCCCTGTGCTTACTCAGCTGTGAACCACTTCTGGCTGAGTAAGGTTGCACATTAGAGTTGCAACCAGGATGGTCTTGCCACTGTAATTTGCCTGTTGTTTGTGGGTTTTGCTTTGTGACCTAACTCATTATTCTTTTATGTGCTTTCTCCTTTTCCTTCAGGCAATACCATCTCCATTCCCACAGCCACTGGCGCAAAGAAGCGCTTCTGGATCATTGAGGATATGTCCCCCTTTGGCAAACGCCGCAAGACAGCTTCATCACGTAAGATGCTGGATGAGGGAATGATGCTGGAGGGCTTCCGCCGCTATGACCTGTACGAGAACTGCAAGGACTCAAACTGTCAGTTTTCCCTGAAGGTTACCCACTACCACTGCACACGGGAGAACTGTGGCTACAAGTTCTGCGGCCGCACTCACATGTACAAGCACGCTCAGCATCACGACAGAGTCGACAACCTGGTCCTGGATGACTTCAAGCGCTTTAAATCCTCACTCAGCTGCAACTTCCCCGACTGCCAGTTTTCAGGCAATAGCACCCACTTCCACTGTCTGCGCTGTGGCTTCCGTTGCACTGACAGCACCAAGGTGACGGCCCATCGCAAGCATCACGGCAAGCAAGATGTGATCAGCGCTGCAGGCTTCTGCCAGTTCAGCTCCAGTGCTGACTGTGAGGTCCCCGACTGCAAATATAAGCTGAAGTGCTCACACTTCCACTGCACCTTCCCTGAGTGTAAGCACACGGTGGTGGGCATGTCCCAGATGGACTCCCACAAGAGGAAGCATGAGAAGCAGGAGCGGGGCGAGCTGCCGTCGGTGTCGCCCAAACAGGAAGGAGTGCACCACTTGGGTGGGGGTGTGTCGGCGGTCGCTCCTGCCTCCATGGGTCTCTCTGTTTCTTCACCTGGTGGTCTCCACGGAATGTCCCACACCATCAACAGCAGCACTCCCTCCATGCTTTATCCAGGAGGAGGCATCGGATCTGAGTACAACCACCCCTACCCGCCAACCTCCATCAGCCTGGACAGCTCCCTCAACCTGAGCACAGACACCAGCAGCTCCCTGTTCTTCCTCAAGAATGCATCCGGTCTGGGTCTCAGTGACTCTCTGGACCTCAGTAAGAAGATGCACCACGACCCGGTGCGATCCGGCAACAACAGCGCACACCAACTGGGTCTGCCGGCAGCTCAGGACGACACCACGGGAACATCCGGAGACGCTGAAGACGACCTGTCACCGGAGGAGGAGGCGCACATCGAGGAAGAGGAGGAAGAGGTGGACGACGAAGAAGAGGAGGCAGATGAGGATCTCAACAGTGACTCGAATGACGATTCAATGCCAGAACCGGACGGTGAAAAGGACAATGGGGAGGGTTTTGATGCTTCCGTTAACCACACTGATTCTTCCCAACTGGAAAAGCAAGATGCTGACCCTTGAAAAAAAAAAAAAAAAAAAAAAAAAGAGAGAACAGTGACTGTAGAAAACTGAAGAAAAACCCTGTGTACTATGAACAAACAAAAATGAAAGTGGCCTCATTTATCATGTTTAGAGACTTCAGATGACAACAAAAAACAACAGCGTGGAGAAAATGACGGCCCGAAATGATTTATTATGATGTTTACAAGATGACCAACATTATTAATTCAATTATGCATTAAGAAAAAAAAATGAACGGAGACACACCGAATTAGGCCCTGTTTTACAAACGACAGGGCAGCAATGTAAAACATTTTACTACACATCAGTCTTTTTGTGTGGGTGCATGTTTGACTTTAATTTATTTTTATTTTTTTCACTTTCTTGTGTGTGGAAAAAAAATCTAGAAAAACAAAAACAAATCTCTCTATATAACTATATATGTAAGTGTGTGTGTGTGTGTGTGTGTGCGCGTGCGTGTGTGGGTGTGCATGTGTGAGAGAATGATGATCTACAAAAGGAAATAGCCGGCACAGTCAACATGAACTGCAGTGGGTACATATAGAAAAAAGGGAAGTGGATCACTAAGGGGAAGCAGAATGCGCTCGAACATTTTGATCTTTTTTCTGTATTATTATGAATATTAATTATTATTAATATTATTAGACATTATAGAGAGGAGGGGGCTGCCTTTTGCCGGCCCCCCGTCTCTCTCTCAGCTGTTTTACTTTGTTCTCAATGACATGTGGAATTGACCAGTAACTGTTTGGTCAGTCTCAGCTGCAGTCAGGCGTCCAGTAAGCTGCCAGTCTCAACAGTTCTCTTTGACATTCTGCTAGAAGCGTTCGACTAGCACCAAAAAACCCAAGCTCAGTCCCTGTAATTTTATCCCCCCCGCCCCTTTGTCGAGGAATCAAGTTTGTGTGTGGATAGTGCACTTTTATATTAGCTGACCATGATGATTACAATGATGATAGATAACTCATAAGCATATTTAAAAATATTTTTGTTACCATTTGCATTCATTGCATTAAAATGTCATTTTGTTGTGTTAGTTAGAAGCATATCGATCTGTAAGCAGGCGAGGTCGTGATTAATGGCCGGTAAGTCGAGGGGGGGGGGGGGGGGGTCAGACTGACCAGAGGAAATGATGAGTCACTCAGATGCAGCGGGGGGATGACAGAGGAAGCATCAGGGAGTGTGTTTTATGTTGAAAATGTACAGACCGAAAATGTCTAAACGGCATTTTGTTTTCCATTCACTATGGCTGTGGTTGAGCTCCTGTTGTAATGGTTTTTATTTAATATTTATGTGACCTTCCAATGAAAATCTTTAGGGTGTTATTGCACTTTTTAGGTTCATTTTTACCGTCTGAAAAAAATGATATATATCTTTTAACAGGGAATTTGCTTTAAAGTTGTTTTAGTTCACTTTTGCTTTGATGCATAAATAGATGTTAGTGTGACAAAGAACTGTTGTTCTGTGATTTATTTAAAGACTGGTTTTTATTTTGCTTCTGTGATTGGACAGTTTGAGAAAAAAAGGAAAAAAAAAAGAAAAAAAAAAAAAGAAAGAAAGTGGTTGCACCAGAGAAAAAACGGTGACCTGATAAACACTAATACGGACTGTGATTTCAATGAATTCTCCAGAGGTTCATGGCAATGCTCACTTACTGTAGAACTAAATTATAAATCTGTCAAAGCCGCTCTCTGGATTATTATATACTGTATGTACGGCTGAGGAGTGGACATAGATTGGGAATTATCTCCTGAGCTTGGCATTGGGAAAAAAATAGGGAATAATGTGTGTAGACAATATTCCTCCAAATATTGTTTTGAGAAGAAAAAAAAAAAGGTTGTACAGTATTTTCCTCTGTAAAAAATAACTATATATGAACAAAATGCTCTTTGATGAACAGCTTCCTTTAAAAAGAAAACCGTAAAAAGGAGAAATGAATAATAAAAACTTAAAAATTCAAATAGCCTCACATTAGTTTGCTTGTGTGCGTGACCTTTTTTAATTACCGTTGGTCCAGATTTTTGGATAAAGTTGTTATAGCATTGGCCAATGCTGTTATGATATTTGCAGTATATATAAATAATTTTTTTCAAACTTTGTCAGAAGCTCAAACTAAAATACACTGATTTTAATTAATTCATTGATGTTTCTGTTTTATTTAACAACTCGTTTAATTCATTGTCATTTTTTGTGTGTGTTTTTTTTTTTTTTTTTTTTCTCATTCAATGAAATTCTTGGTTTATATTTACTTTGCTGTGGGCATGCCTCGTTCACAGACTGAACTGTCTCCCGGGACTCTGTTTGCACAGCAGAGGCGTAACTACACTTGTTTTGTTTTCTCATTATTTGCCGAGATACCTGTAGGAGCTGGGAGACATTGTGCACTTGAATTTAGTTTATGTGTGTGTGTGTATGCGTGTGTGTGGGTGTAAAGTAGCAGGATTTGTAAAAAGTTGAAAATAAAGAAACTATAATTATTATACCAATACATACTGTATGTAGTGCTTCAGCCTGAGGAGGTTTTGAGTCACGTGTGGGCGGAACCCGTGCTGCTGGGCAACAGCAGGGCAAAAGGTCACTGCAGTGCTCCCTCTCTGTCTCTTTTTCTATCTATTCGTGACACTACTGAAGTGTGTGTCTGTGTGTGTCCTCATGAGAAAGACCGATAGGCCGCGACTGTAAGAAGAGAGACCTGTTGGCTCTGTCCCAGCTGCTCAGAGCTTCAATTCATATTTCATGACCTTGTGCATCTTTTCCCCCGCTTTGTTCTGCTATAAATCCGACTGGGACACTTTTTTTGTCACAGAATTTGAAGAAGAAGAAGAAGAAGAAAAAAAAAACATCTGCATTTGTGCAGGTAGAGGGAATCAACAATATTTGTTGTTGGGGTCACGCGTTGTTCACAATTTGACGTTCTGCTGCGAGAACAAGATCAGACCCGAGGACCATTAGGGAGATTTAGATGGCTGGCGGTGTCTTGTTCAGTGTTAACAGGGCACATTTATTTTTTTAGTTGAGTTTTTTTTTTTTTCTTGCCTTGAGCCATGTGCTGGTTCTCCTCCCACTCCCTCATGTCACCCAGTGGCCAGAGCGCTGGTTCTGTCTGTCCCCTCGTCTACAGCTGTTCCTGTCCTTCCTCCTTCTCTTCCTTGTGATGTTTTTTCTAATAAAAAAAAAGAAAAAAAACATGGGTAAAGGCATCACCATCTGTCAGCCAGCTGGCATCCTGTATATAATCTACCAGAAAAAAAGAGAATAAACACGAAAATTATATTACACAAAAACCAGACGGAAACGACCTCCAAATCCTGCATAGGCTGCTGCCGAAACGACAGATCGTTTTACCGTTTTAATTAACCAAGTAAAAAGGATGATATAAAAAAGTGGTGGGGAAACAAACCGAGATGTATTTCCACTGCTGGAAAAATGTAACATGAAAGCCGCCTGCTTACTGCAGTGTAGTGGATAAACAGAGCAACATTTTAGACTTTGTAAAATATATTGCACTTTTGGACTAAAAGCCATCTCCCGTTAGCGTTCAATTTGGCTAGATTCATGAGACATTTTATATGAAAAGCAGACAATGGAGCAATTTTTTAAAAGTCTCTACTTGAATTTGTTGCCCTCAGCACTACTTTTCATTCTAGTCCTATTGTTTTTTTTTTCCACTTGGATCAGTGCTGTTCATCTTCATTGTGCTATATTTATGTTTTCCCTCTGTTTCTGCATGTCTTATGCAAAGATTGAGCTTTTCACTCAGTGAAATAAAAACATACTGAACGAATATAGGCCTGTTTTCAGCGTTGATGTCTTTTTGAGTGTGAAAAAAGTTTATCAGCCGATGCATATTTTTAACAAAACACCCCCAAGTTGTATATATTATGAATGCCAGACATGTGTGTGGTGGGTAAGCGTGCATGCAGGCCACGGCTGACGTGGAGTCGGTTGATGTGCCAAGAACAGGTTGAATGAGAGTGTGAGTGGTGTATAGAGGCAACAGTCGGGGCTGGGAACACATACGACAGGTGTGCACTGCATATGTGGTCACATGATGCCTATAAGGCAGATTAGGGCCCAAACAGATGAAGCGCTGCTTAATGGCAGCTTTTATTAAGTTCACAAAGCGTGGAGGGAGGGGGTGAACAGAGGAAAAGCAGGTGGCTGGGCCTGTGCACTCTTAGATGAAGACAGATATTGTACAGTGAAGTCTGAAGAGGGTAGCCACTGTGGAAGGATTTATGGAGATTTGCCTGCTCAGGACTTACCGTCAGCCTGTTCCTGAATCCTGCAGTAATAGCATAGAGGTAGAGCTGGAAAAGCTCACACTGAAAAATGTGGCAGCCCTGAAAAATAGAAGGAGAGTGAGATCATATAAAATGAGATGAAAATACAGAATAATCATCTCTGGTTTAACGGAGAGTAAAAGGGTACAAATAAATGAAGAAAAACATACACATCTAGTCATTTAAAAGATGAAGCATTTTACAATTAACTTATGGATTATTCCAAAAATGAGAGTGCACATTTTGAAAATATTAATACAGTAATGCCTTTTCTGGGTAAAACCCTGTAATTTATTACAGAGTGTAAGTAAAATGTATTATATTTATTCAGCCTCACTAAATGAATTCTTACACATTTGTCAAATGAACAATGAAGAACAAAACATTTCGAATGAATTATTCACTGAATTGCAGAGGGGAACTCAACAGTACTTAAATTACCAAAACCTGGGGAATAAATCCTTAAAAGTACAGTTGATGAAAATGCAGAAGCTGAATAATAAAACAACCTCAGCTCTGGGAACTTCAGGACTCATGTAGTAAAAATTATTATTATTTAAGACCAAACAATTATACATTACTTCAGTGCCCAATATTCACAAGAAAACTTTTCAAAACTAGGTCCTGCATTAAGAGACAAAACACACAGTTGTCTTTCCTGGATCGTATCTATATCATCAGACAGTCCTTTTTGTTGATAGTGATACAGTGTATTATATATCGACAGCATTTGAACTGCTCATTCTCCGGCTTCATTGGCTCATTTATAGTTTACGTTTTTGGATGAGATGTTTCCCTCGTCTCTTTCAGCACTCTGCCCCAGTTAGACCTCTCTTTAAATCCAGTGCCCTTTGCAATAGATGTTCATTTATCTATTTTTGCATGTGTATGGGCTTATTTTGGAAAGACCTCAGTCACACGGCAGAAAAGGGGGCTGTGTGAAAAAGGCTGCTTTGCCATTGGTAGCAGCTGTTGCTGCTGAGACACCTCTGAGGAAATGGAGAATTGGACACACACTCATCCAATTTAACATTAACAAGACCTTATTGGATGCAGGGCCGTTGGAACATGCGGCTTTGCCTTATGTGGCTCTGTTTAGATATGCTGCTATTCTTCGTGAACGTGTCAGACTGGGGTTTGTGATAGTCTTGGCATCTGTGATAGAGGATCAAAGTGTGATGTACGTAGTAATCTCAAGTCTGTTAGCAGCTATCGCGTTCAGACGGGGCGCCCTGTATTGTTACATACTGTTACTATTCACAAAAACCAGAGCAGTGGCTGCGGTAATAACCTGTATTCTGTGACGGCGTGGAAAAAGTCAATATTTTAGAGTAAATGGAGAAAGGATACTTTAAGCACACGGCAGAATCCTAAATAAGAATTTCCGTGTGTATGGAAGAATCACTAGTAAAACCATGAATAGGAAACTCTGAGCTGTAACATGAGATAGTTTCAAACATTAAACACCAAAGTGGGTCTACAAAGTTCTGCAAAAACGAGAGATTTCCATCACTTTTATATTTTCCACATGTAAATCTAACCACATCAAGAGAACTAGGTTGTTGTTAAGCTTTTCAACATAGCAACCACTGGTCAGACCAGTATTGACTTCATCCTCCTCCATGATTTCATGCATTAACAAATGTATAATTATATTTTAGGGTTTTACGCTGCATGAAGCACACATCTACCTCATAAATGCTCAGCACGTTGAATCAGATATTCTTTTCTCTTGTGCAACACCTGTCTTTGTGTTTAGTTTCTGGCTGGGTAGCATTTTTTTTTTTTCTCCGTTTTTTTTTTTTTTTTTCCATAAACACACCTCACATTCTTTAGTGGGTGGTGTATCTAGAAATCTTTGTCTTTCAACACATTTTTTTCTGCTAAGACATAAAGATAACAAAGCATTCTTCTCACAGTTTTTGCTGGAACATTCAGTTAGTAAAAACAAACAACACTGTGCTTATTAACTTGAAATAAACCAGAAAAACTGGATTAAGTTGTGGGCAGTTCTCACAGAGAAGTCCTGAAAATGATGACCCCGAGTCACCTTTTTTTTAAATGTTAAAACCCATATATTCTCTTTTTTTCTATCATAAATGCTTAGAAACTTTCTCTTGGATCATTTGAATTCAGTAAAAACGAAAACAAATAAATGCATGGGTACTTTTACTCTAATACTACACTTGAAATGCCAAAGATAAAACTTTGTAGTCGTCATTATTTCTAGGTTATTATGTTATTATTGTACTAGTTTGGCCCAGTTCAGGTCATATCTTAACATGATGCTACTTGATTCAATTCTCCTACATTTCAGAGACAAATATTGTACTTTTTTTTACTTGATTACACTAAAGTAACTATAGTTTACAAATTACTGATGTTCGGTGATTTTGGTTAAATTACTCTACAAACTAGCACTACATGGACCGGCTACATTATTAAAGTACCACTAACATATTAATGCCTCCGTAATAGAGTATTAATACAATATTTACAAGTCACAATGTAAGTCTGACATCCTTTCTATGAAAACTAGGTTAAGGTTTGACGAGTTGCATCTTTACGGTTTCATCTTAGGCTCCATCTTTACATAAGTGAACTGTACGCTTTAACACTTTACATTATGAGCTTTGGATCAGATTCACTGTAAATTAAAATGTACTCTGGCAACATTTTAAGATGAGACCATGAACAAAGTGCTGGAGACTTGGTGTGTTTTAGGCGTCGATGGATGTCAGAGTTTTATTGTGTTTGGAAAGAAGGTGTAATCCGGTCCAAAACTGCAGTCATGCTCAAAATTAAATGTGCTGATCTGAGAATAAACAGTGCCTGTATTTCTTTAAGCTCTGTTTGAAGTCAACACATATTACAAAAAGGGGGGCGTTGGAGTTATGTTACACGGGAAGATGTTATTTGGTAAACATGCAGTTGTCATTTTACAAACACAAACAGAATCCAGTGGAAAGATTAGCATTGAGGGCCTTTAAACAGCTTGTGAAAAATGAGCCTCCTGTCAACCCTGTTACATAAATGTTTACTAAGAAATACCAAACATTGTGTTCTATTTGTTTTACTTTGCCTCAAAGTTTGCCCATTGCCGCAGATTAGTCATCCCGAGAGTTAAACACGACTTTGCCAGCAGAACAAACAACTAGTAGCGGACAGCAACCAGAAACGAGTGCAGAAAACGGTTGATCCAGGCTGGCACCACGCCGCATGGCCATTACCCTTCAAGTGGCTTATTTCAGAATTGGACCAGAGGTCTGCGGAGTTGAGTAGCAGTGTTTCATCACTTTATAAGTCTTATCCAAAAGGAGAGAGCTTGGAGCAAAAGATCTAATGGCCCTGCACTCTCTCAGAAGCCAGAGTAATTCTCATTCCACTTCAGTTGCCACAGCGCAGCACTGCTAACTGGCAAGTGAGGCCTGCCGCTGCTTTCTTGGCAAACGGGGAAGTTCTTAAGTGCTAAGCTGTAAATTTGCTTAATTTGACGTGGGTCCGAGGGGAATGGGATCATTTTCTTTCAGGGAAAAAGGCTGGCATATTGGCTGACAATAAGCTGGAATAGTCCAACATGGTGTTTCTGCTCGGCGATGATGGCTGGAACACAGAACGGACGGCGTTTGACAGCGCTGTAAAACCGTTTGACTCTGGCACCGGCAGCGTCTGACTCATTCTTATGTTAATAATGTAAAAAGCCCTTCAGTGGTGATTCCTGTGTATAAAAATTATGATTTTCTCCTGAAGCCCCGTAAATTGGCTTGTCTGTCTGCGCACCTAAGAAACACTGTATTTACCGAACTGCTCACACACAGTTTTATGAATCCCTCCTGTTCTGAGCCGACGGCCTTGTGCACATCGAGTTTTATGGAATTTTTTTTTTTTTACCCGTGAACTAAAAGCCTAATTCATGCATGACAAGATGCAAAAAGTGCAACCCCAGTTTTGACTTTCTATGTAAATCAATCACATGTCAAACTAAAGTATGGAAGCAGATTTGTTTCTTTTAACCGCCTATAGGTTGCAGATTAATCCTGCAGAGCATAGAGAAGCAAAACAAAGAGGTGAACGGGAAATTTAACATTATCTCAATCTTATTCTATGAAATTGCGAAAAACATGTACAGAAGTAAAACAATATTTATTTTTAACAAGTACAACCCCAGTTTTGACTTTCTATGTCAGGGCTGTCAAACTCATTTTAGTTCAGGGGCCACATTCACGCCGATACGATCTCAAGTGGGCTGGAACAGTAAAATAAGAACAACGAAATAAGTAAAATTACATTATGATAATGTTTACATCTACAACATTTCCTTAAAAATCTGAATAACATGAATAACTTGAAATGTCTTAAGAAGAACTAGTGCCTCAGTTTATCAATTTATCATTTACACATGTGCATTACAACTTACATTGCAATTACAAATACACAAAACATTAACAGGCAGAATATTGGTAAAATTGCATTTACTTCACTTAAAACATTTCAGGATGTTTATATTCAGGTTATTCACATTTTTTTGTTAAAGGATAGTTTGTTAATATAAACATTTTCATGTGATTTTACTTTTTTACACTAAAACAAAGATACAATCTGTAGTTATCATTATTTAAAGGTTATTATGATAATATTTTACTGGTCTGATCCAATTGACATCTTATTAGTCTATATGTTGAACTGAATTAAAATGATTTTTACACCATTGATTGATAATTTCTTCAGTGTAATTTTTGCATTTCACAAATTCATCCTATGGGCCAGATTGGACCCTTTGGCGGGCCAGATTTGGCCCCCGGGCCGCATGTTTGACACCTGTGTTCTATGTAAATCAATCACATGTCAAACTAAAGTATGGAAGCAGATTTGTTTCTTTTAACCGCCTATAGGTTGCAGATTAATCCTGCAGAGCATAGAGAAGCAAAACGAAGAGGTGAACGGGAAATTTAACATTATCTCAATCTTATTCTATGAAATTGCGAGAAACATGTACAGAAGTAAAACAATATTTATTTTTAACAAGTACAACCCCAGTTTTGACTTTCTATGTCAGGGCTGTCAAACTCATTTTAGTTCAGGGGCCACATTCACGCCGATACGATCTCAAGTGGGCTGGAACAGTAAAATAAGAACAATGAAATAAGTAAAATTACATTATGATAATGTTTACATCTACAACATTTCCTTAAAAATCTGAAAAGCATGAATAACTTGAAATGTCTTAAGAAAAACCAGTGCCTCAGTTTATCAATTTATCATTTACACATGTGCATTACAACTTACATTGCAATTGCAAATACACAAAACATTAACAGGCAGAATATTGGTAAAATTGCATTTACTTCACTTAAAACATTTCAGGATGTTTATATTCAGGTTATTCACATTTTTTTGTTAAAGGATAGTTTGTTAATATAAACATTTTCATGTGATTTTACTTTTTTACACTAAAACAAAGATACAATCTGTAGTTATCATTATTTAAAGGTTATTATGATATTTTACTGGTCTGATCCAATTGACATCTTATTAGTCTATATGTTGAACTGAATTAAAATGATTTTTACACCATTGATTGATAATTTCTTCAGTGTAATTTTTGCATTTCACAAATTCATCCTATGGGCCAGATTGGACCCCCTGTGTTCTATGTAAATCAATCACAGGTCAAACTAAAGTATGGAAGCAGATTTTTCTTTTAACTGCCTATAGGTTGCAGATTAATCCTGCAGAACATAAAGCCAAACAAAGAGGTAAATGGGAAATTTAACATTATGTCAATCTTATTCTTGTATAAAATTGAGAGAAACAACATGTACAGAGGTAAAACAATATTTATTTTTAACTCTTTCTTATCATTTTTCATTAACATTCTTTTTTTTTCCCCTCCCTGAAATCCACAGGCGCTGCTATTCCCCCATGTTTGATCAATTCCACGTTGGTTACAAATAATCACTTAATCATGTGTAGGCTTTAATTTGCATTTCGCTGCAAAGTGACTACATAGCAGTGCAGTTGGTGAATGATTGGCAAAAAATGTGCTTATCAGATTAGCTGAAGTTAATTAGTAATATCCTTCTGACACAAACTTGGACATTGCCTTTTTTTTCTGCTTTATGAAGTTCACCTTATTTTACCTCGCAATAACACTGCATCAAACAGAAAACACGAGTGAGTATGGATCTTATTTTACACAAATCCTTCCAAAAGACCAACACCAACCAACGCCTAACAATTTTAACTACATCTTTTACTGGCTAATTAGGCCATTGTCCCCCTTAAACTTATTTCTATTCATTGGACTGACATGTTCTTTCATTACCTTCATTATAAACCCATTTGCTAGAGTAAAATGCTGCCATTGTGTGTTTTTAGAAAAGATAATCTCAGTGTAATTTGTCATTTCACTTTCTTCAATAAGGAGTAGGTTTTCGGGTTAGACGGCAGATATATAAAATACAGAACTTAGACACCAGAGTTCACATCCAGACCACTGTAAGGGTTTAAGCTCCTTTGGTTAAAAAAAATAAATAAATAAAAATTGTTATTTCTTTAAATTACATTCTTTTATTTATTACTTCTCTCTTCTCTTACTAAACTATGCGCTGGTGTTTTTCCATGGCTTAAATCTGCAGTACTTGATCAGTTTTTAGTGTCACTGGACAAAAATTACAAGTTGTAGAAAAATATTCGACGATGCCCAGATTTTGTCCAATCACAGGCATTTTCAGATAAGTGGGCGGGCCAAATACATGATTGACACTTGTAATTACCAATCACTAATCCGATTCCATCAGACGTGACTCTACTGCTTGTGTCTCGACTAGGAAGTTTGGAAAAGTGGCTTTACTTTTTCATCTATATTTAATCTCTTCATTCAGACTGAGAGGAGAGAGCTACCAAAAGAAGGCATGTATTCACAAATTGTTTTTTTTTTTTCTTCCAGATTGCACGTACAGCAGCTTTAATTATGCTGTCATCACAACCACTTTTGGGCAGAAATGTAGTCTTTTTTGGCTTTTATTTTCATGCCAAAAGCATCAGAAACTACATAAAAATGTTGAAAAACTGAGAATACAAGCCATTTTATTCTGTTAAATGGGTTGTCATTACATGCAGATTATTTGGAGGAGTTCCAATACCTTACCCTGTTATTGTAAAAAAAAAAAAAATATTCTGCATAAAATATTTTGGGCATATACACTCACTGGTGATTTTATTAGACATACCTTCTTGCAAATATTTATTAGACCAATCACATGGCAGCAACTCAATGCATTCTGACAGGCAGGCATAGGGTTTACAGAGAATGGAAAAAGAAAATTTGAAATTTCCGGTGGAATTCCTCTGGGTGAAAATGCCTCGTTTAGAGGGAAATGGCCACACTGGTTGAAATACAAAGACAACAGGAACTCAAAATAACCACTGGTAGCATCTCTGAAAACACAAAATGCTAAACTTTAAAGCAGATGGACCACGGCAGCAGCATATACATCAGTGGCCACTTTATTAGGTACACCCGATACCTAATACAACTAATACAAGTACACTTAGTACTTGAAGTGGCCACTGAGTGTAACTGACATGACAAAAATATATGCTGAAAGTACTGTACCGGCCTATTTTTAAAAAACACTATCAATTTTGCTATCACCAACTTTTGCTGACAAAGAAAAGGTATGTAGAGAAACGTGTTTTACATAACATTGTTGACGTTGGTCTTTTGTTGGTAACAAACTTCACCTTAAAGATGTGATAATTCAGTGACCTTACCCAGAAGGGTTACAAAAGTGTATGTGCTGTACAGTTAAAGGAAAAACAATTGCTACCACTGTTTCTAGTTGTGATTGACAGTGGTTGGGTGGGAGTAGCACAGTTGTACAACAATGTGACAACTGTGGTATTTAAAAGAGCATGTGGAGGAGTCTTTTTTTTTTTTTTTTTACCATTAAGAAAATACTTATCGTGTTTCAGCAGTTTAAAGTCTGAGAGTTTGGTTTTTATCTCCGGTTACATCGCAAGACTGTTGTCGTATATTTATATTTAAACTGTTACAAACTGCTTTATTCCTGTTTAATGACTCTTGAATATCACCGCACACACCATGAACATCCCCAGAGCCTTTAAAAAGACCGGTTTCAGTATCACAGCTGTGACCTTCGTAAAACTGGGCAACAGGTGGGCATCATGTGTGTGCTAATCTTCCACATTATGGTTGTTGATAACAGACACTGCATGGCCTGCTCCGTTAAAACTCAGTAATTTAATATGGAATACATCAGCAATGTGATATTTGTAGCATGGAAGAAGCAAAGGTTGGGAAGATTCTGCTGATGCTAATAATAGAAAAAGCCCATCATTCACTTTGGTTTCTGTTACCAAAAGAATTCTGTGAGTACCGCAGACCCTCCAAAACAAGACATTGGGTGTCCACCGAGGGATTTTGGGATTATTTTTTTCTCTTGCTCTCCTCCTCACAGAGGGCATGAAAATGTGGATTGTATTTCGCTGTGACAATCCATGCCAATTTTGGAGGACAAGGTCGGTGAATGTACAGCCTTCCCCTTTTTCATAGGCCGTCGACTATAGGGGTTCAGTCTTCCATGTGTCTTCTGGTGGACGGAGGTTTGAAGTCATTCAACAGGTTTGGGGGTTTTTAAAGTTAGGGTTTCTGAACACTGGCACATTTACAACTTTATAAATCTTAAAATAAGTCCAAAACTCCACCCCCTGGAGTTTGTCCTATTCAACAATAAAACTGTATTTAAGAATGTTTTAATAGTTTGCATCATGAGTCAGAGCAGGAAGGAAAATGTAATTGGGAAACTGACCTTACATCACTGGTTGTGGTCTTGCTTTGACAAAAATAATCTGAAATATTGCCAGCCTCCTTCTAAAAAAAACATGACAGTTGTGCAAAGAATGACATTTTTTTTACTACTCATTACATTTTCTTGAAAAAGGCTGATCTATTTTGACAAGTTTAAACTGTCGGTGATAATAGTTCCGAAAATATTAGTTTTATTTAAGAGCCTAATCTGACCATTTCAATGTAAACTTGGAGATTATTATTTTCAGTGCCTTTATTAATAATTTTCTGAACTTCTGGATGTTTATTTATTCTGTGTTAGAGGCTTATTGGCCCCTCTTTTACAGTAGTAATGTAAATTAATTTCCTAATAACATTATTTATTAGTTTAATGAAGTTAATTCAGCCCAGGTAAAGTTGATAAATATAGTAGAGTTGTGCACAGAAAACTTATCATGTATTTTTTGTTTCTTGTTTCTGTTGATTGAGGCCAATCATTATTTACCACATGTGAGTTGTTAAGTTTCAAGCAGTGCTACTATTTTATCAAACACTGAGACATTTTCACATCATTTTACGAGTCCTAATGTTAAATACTCGGACCAACAGAACAGGAGCTACTGTGGCTGCATGAACAGAAACCTCTGACTTTCCACTGTGTGACTCTACCTCCCTTTATCTGCTTCTCCCTCCCTCCCTCCCTCCCTTCCTCCCTCACCCCCACCTCTCCTCCCGTCTGCCTGGCTGCTAGCATGCTTCAGGTGTTCCACAGTCAGGGCCTGTGATTAGTCTAATTTGCACAAACGCTGGCGAGTGCCGCACCTGTTGCCCCTGCGCCGCCTGCAGCCGCGGTCCCTCAGCAGGCTGACAGGCCTTCCTTCAGATAATCCAATCTCCTCACAACGCCGTCACTGCTCTCCACTAGTGCAGGACAAGGGCATCTTTTTTCTACCTCTTGTCTCCCTTTGTGTTCTTATGGCTACCACGCTCCTGATGGCTCATTATTGGACCATTCATAAATACTGCCAACCGAAACCCACCTGCTGGATTTTTACAGCCTGCTGCTGTTTTTCTTCAGCCCCAACTCCCTCAGCGCCTTCCTTTACCTGCCAATAAGACAAGGAAAGCTTTCCTGTAGGTTCAAGAGAGGCCCTGCAGCCCTGCACATGACAGCCCACCACTATCCACATATTCCATTTGGATTTGAAACAGCGCCAGGAGAAAATCAAGTGACACAGGCCACACAGAGTGGGAGGGTGCGGGGGGAGGGAATGTGATCCCACTTGATTGTTGAGAGTTTATATAGCGAGTGATGACAAAGTGCTTTATGACTTTGCAGTGTTCGCTGGGCCCTGCGATTGAAGCCTTATACAGTCAAAGGCCCCTGGTGACCTTGGCTTGTCAAATGTTCTCATTTTCACCAGGAAGGAGCCAGTGTTCAGCGGCTGCTCAGAGCTGGTAAGCTGCTCTCAGAGACAGCCGAGGAGAGCTTTTGGAGGTGACCCATGCTTCCTTAGTTTCACCGCTGACACGATATGGAGGCAAGGCTTCAGTCAGAGTCAGACAGAGATTTAGGGCTGCTGAAATCCCCCGATCACATCACTTAAAAGATTTATCAACTGCAATAAAAGTGCTACTGTGGTGCCTGAAAGTTTGGGAACCCTTCAGGATTTTCCCTTTATATGACTTCAACCAAATTAAGCAAATGAGAAAAATGCATTAAACGTGTTAATTTATTTAATGTGGAAAAATCATCCAGTGTAAACTTTTATGTGGCTTTTACAAAGTATGTGAACATCGAGGATTATCAGTTCATTTGAAGAGGACAGAGATGTATTTGAATCAATGAGAAAAGAGTCTGGGAGGACCCTTTCATTCATTCATTCATTCATTCTCTGAACTGATTAATCCTCGAGAGGGTCACAAGGTGCTGGATCATATCCCAGAAACCAATGGGTGAAGGCGGGGTACACACTGGACATGATGCCAGTTCATCACAGGGTTGATGTACACAGACAAACAACCATTCACTCTCACATTCACACATGGGTGATTTGATCTATTGAGTTAAATGTCTTTGGCACAGGGAGAGGAAGCCAGAACACCCAAAGAAAACCACAACCCTTCTTCATTTATAGTAAATAAATCTGTATTTCTCATGATCAAAATCTAGTATCGACAACAGACTTGGGCAGGTCATGGTTCGTATGAAGAAGACATTAGAAGAACAGATACTGATGTTCGTAAGGAAAGGTTAAAAAAAAAAAAAAAAATAAGACTCAGAAGACTTGACATTTCTTTCATTAGTCTCAACCAACAAAGTCCAAATCAAGAGAAATTCAGGTCATAGTCAGGACTCAACCCCAGGCTCTAGGAAACTAAAGCCCTGTCTTGTCATTGGTAATGTCAGTGTCCTCAAGTACACACCATCAGGAGCATTGAAGAACAAGTATTATCTATGGCAGAGATATGACGATGAAGCCCCTACTCTCCAAATAGAACATTTCTGCATGTCTACAGTTTGCCAAATGTTGTGAGGATAAGCCTGCACCCCACTGAAAGAATGTCCCGTGGACTGATGAGGCTAAAGGAGAACTTTGTGGCTCAAATTAGAAGCATTAAATCCCCACATAAGAACCTTACTGGTGGCAGTTTCATGATCACTGGATGTACATACAGTGAAAAGACTACTGAATTGTACCAGAAAATCCAGAATGTCAAGGGGTCCATGAATTGAGGCACAACAGAAAATGGATCACGCAGTAGGATAAGAACCCTCAACACACACATTGTTGAACAAAAGAATGGTTTAAGTTGTAGAAATGTGATGTTTGGAAATGGCCAAGTCAGACTTCTCAGTTTAATCCTATAGAAATGTTGTGGAAGAAAGCAAGCAAAGGAGGCCGAGCAACATTCCTGAGTTGAAACTGTTGAAACTAAGATGGAATGAGTTAAAATCCCTGAATAAACTTAACATTTCAATGTAAAGTTTAAGTAATTGCAAAAACAGCAGGTCACACGTCACTAAAGACACAGGTTTACATACAGTCGCGGAAAAAAATTACTAGACCACCCTTGTTTTCTTCAATTTCTTGTTCATTTTAATGCCTGGTACAACTAAAGGTACATTTGTTTGGACAAATCTAATGATAACAACAAAAATAGCTCGTAAGAGTTTAATTTCAGAGCTGATATCTATCCATTTTCCATGGTTTTCTTGATAATAACCAAAATCACTTCAGTTCTTACATTAATAACTATGGCATTGTACTGCCAAAAAAAGTGCTTTTAGGCATTCCATGTTTTCTTTTTTTTTTGTCTGTTTTAGTCACATAACAGGAGTTAGTACCTGTTGCATAACCATTGTTTTTGATGACTTTTGATGGTCTAATAATAATAAGACTGTATTTTAGCTACACACATGTACGTTCTTTCTGAAAATGAAAAAAAAAATTATGAAAACAATATTCTGTCACATTTTGATTTAATATAGCTTTTAAAAACTTGTGTGGAAATAATGTTTATGTCAGAATCAGCTACTGACTATTTCATAAATGTTCAAGCACCACTATAAATACTGAAGTAAAAGGACAATATATAGAGCACATCTATCTGTAATTATGACATTTTCATGTTGAATTGAATAGAATGAATGAAATGGAGCAGAATAAATATAATCTTTACACATTTACATAAGAGCGAGTCATCAGGTACAAATGTTGCTAAATTTTCACATGTGCATTTTGCTCTTTTCTATCCCAGCCCTCTCACTAAGACAAAATGTCCAAAATTTGAGAAAAAACTAAAGTACAGGATTTTCATGAAAACATCTTGAAAGGAGGTTAACAGATTTTCGTTGCAGATGGCGATAACATCAGTCCAAATGAGGATTCCTGAGGAGTAAGCGGATATTTCCAGAGGGGTAAAGCAACTGGTGGTGTTCCACAGGCCTTGTCACACATCAAGTATTACATCAGATCGCTCCCAGCTGCATCTTATCTCAGCAGGAAGAGGAAGGAGAAGCATTACATCCTCATGCCCCCTTTTCCTATACTGTCCATGACCTTTCCAATGCAAATATCTAAGGGACACTTCCTCTTTGAGAGCAGCGCTGGAGCTGTCTGGATGCAGTGTTGATGCTTCAAGAACTCAGCCTACCTGCTTTATAATGCAATGATTACTTACATGTGTAATGGTCATTTGGTGAGGAAAAGACAAAGGGTTGATTGGGATTGACGCTGCAGGACTTTAAGTAGTTGTAGGGATGATGTGTGTAAGGGTAAGGAGAGTCGTGCTAGCCTTGTAACCGGCTGCTACGGGCTAACAACGCTCGCATTGATCCAAGGAGACACTCAGCCCTCTAACCTGCTGAGTGCTCAGTTCCAGTGAACAATAGAGTTCAGAGCGCGTCGATACACTATCCTATTGAGTGCTCTCCGTTTAGCAGCAAGATTGATGAGGTTAAGGCTCCCAACTGGGGAGCCAAATGGTGTCAAAACCAAGGTGTTGCTTTGGACAAACAGTTCCTCGCTGCACTATTACACAGACGGACACAGGTGCTGGTTAATGCAGCAGCTCCTTCCAGGAAGTGTATTCATGAAGCCTCAACGTTTCCGAAAGCATATGCAAACTGTGGTGTTAAACTTTAAAATGGAAATGAGAATATGAAGGTGGCATAGACGGTGGTTTCTGAAGAGGAATGCACAGCAAATCCCCTAAGACACTAAATGATGTACAAGTGGATTTATTACAGTTGGTCCCTATAAATCTAAGGTTGGCCTGAACTCCAGGGAGAGGTTAATGGATTACAAAGGGATGTGGTATCGAACCTCCGAGAAGTTTATATACCTCATCAATATGTGAAATGCTATTGATCATTTAGACTTTGATAAATTAAATTTATACACTTGATAATGCATGGCAATATTCAGAATGTCCCAGTATGAGGAAAAATGAGCTTTTTTAGGGAGGCAGATCTATGATGGGGCAGTCTATTGGCAGAAAAAAAGCAAATATTCAGAAAACAAATTGAGGCAGTTTGTGATTTAAGACACACTGGGAGCCTCTAAGAGTCATCAGCAGTACAACCTGGACATTACCCATCTCGAAACATCTACCAATTTTATAACTAAACATAAAAGTGCACAAATAGAATAAATGTGTGTGATTTTTTGGGGTTATTATTAGAGATGTGTTGGTGTGGAAGTGACATTTTACTGTTGGTTCTTCTGATCTATAAAATAAAAATCAAATCAAATTCAATGTTTTGGAGTCGTTTTGTATCCTAATTTCATATAAATATAGTTACAGTATATCATTACTTGTGAACAGTCCACCTTTTCTTAAGTATAAGTATCCAACAGCAGTGTAAAAATACTCAATTACAATTACAAGTCTTGTGTGAATAATCCTACTTAAGTATAATAATAAATACAGTGTTCACGCCTACAGCTTGTACCAGATTCCATTCCTGCTGAATTTATGTACCTCTTATTAAAATTCTAGTCAGTTGGTATTGATAATTATCATGATAAATGTCAAATCAATATTTCTTTTATGTTTAAGGGCTGATTTTTCTTCATGACAGAGCTGAAGATGGAAATGTGGGGTTTTCAATGATCACTTATGGACAGAAGTTGACAAACACTTCAGAATATTCCATAAAACTGAACACAGAACATTTATAAGAATTATAAAGATAGAAAAAAAAAATTAAATCTTAGGAAAATTAAACAAAAACAATCTCTGAAGCATCTTGTTAGTGTTTTAGGTCGACAACTAAATTAACCCTCAAGAGAAAAGAAAAATGTATATTGCAATATTATTTATTGTGAATTCTTACTCGACTCGAATTCAATGTGTCCCAAATCTTTCGCAGTATAAGTACTGACGTAACAGTACTGACTCTGACTGATTTATTATATGGGCATCATTAGCTCATTAACAGTAAAGCTAACAGTATAATGAGGTTGTAACAGCTGGAAATGGACCTACTCTGTTTTGAGTTTCTGGACTGTTTTCTAATCTGATTTTATCAAAAATGCAACTATGTGAGAAATTTAACTGGGAAAAATTATTATTCTGGACATATACATTATTAGACCACCCTTGTTTTCTTTGATTTCCGGTTCATTTTAATGCCTGGTACAACTATAAGTGCATTTGTTTGGACAAATATAATGATAATAACAAAAAAAAGCTAAGGCTAATGACATTCGTTTTGTCTTCTGTTAATGTAACTATTTTTTTTTTTTTTTTTTTTGCTGCTGCAGCTTGACAGTCGAAACTGTGAAGCAGGTAACATCTAAAAACTATACCTTATCTGAACAAAAAAAAAAAAAAAAAGTATAATAAAAAAAGCTCATGAGAGTTTAATTTCAGAGCTGGTATCTAGCCATTTTCTGTTTCTTTGATAACCAAAATCACTTCAGTTCTTACATCAATATCTATAGCATTGTACTGACAAAAACAGTGCTTCTAGGCATTCCATGTTTTCTTTTCTGTTTTAGTCACATGATACACACAGGAGTTAGTACTTAATTGCATAACCATTGTTTTTGATGACTTAGGACAGTCTAATAATTTTTTCTGCAACTGTAAACGGACACCTAGACAGACATACGACATATCTTACATACTGCTGATCGTATGATGTCAGAAGCTAGAAGTTTGGAAACCAAAATATAGCTTCATCAACCCAGCCGTCACAGAGTATAAGAGTAATGTAGTTAAAAACAACACGTGATTAAATGTCTTGTAAATTTCCACCACTGCTAGTGAGGTTTTACTGGAAATCTGTATAAAACCAGAAGTAAAGAAAAATGACTTGTTTTCATAAAGTGTGCATGTAGTTTTATGACTGTTTAGATGAGAGGGAAGGAGAATCACAGAATAAATCCTTTGTTACCAGAACCTCTAGGTAGTAAAACAGCCTCTTCTCTTTTCATTCATACAGTGATTTTAGTCTGATTATAGCCTCGGGGTAATGCGAACAGGGCTGTACCCTTTTGTCTTGGTCAGTTCTTCTGGTCACTTAATGGAAAGCTGGAGTATAAAACACCATGTGCATAAACAGAGCTGATCTCTCTCTTTATCTTGTATCCAGATTGTAATTTTTTTTTCTTTGTGTTTCTGGCTGAACTGTTCACTGATAAGCTCTTACCTTTGTATCTGCAGTTATCCCTATCTCTTCATTCTCATTTGTGTCTCTGCTGGTCTCATACTGACCCTTTCATATACTGTAGGAAAAAAAAAAAAAAAGAAAGTATACATTAAAATTAAGCAATTAAAGGAGAAAGTCTATAATAGTGATCTTAGACAGTTTTACTTAAAGCAGAATAAGAAACCCCATTCAAGAAGCCTCACCTCCCACTACAGAAACCAAAAGACAAACCACCCACAGGAATAAACAATCTTTACGCTTTAAATGTATAACTATGTCAGTCACTCATTTCCAGAGTGGAAGCTAAAAAAAAAAAAAAGTCAAAAGTCCCTACACTGTCATGTTTTCTGAATATTAGGTAAAGGATGATTCATGATTGTACTTACAGTTTACTGTCTTTTGGATCCAACAGACGGGAGCGCCGACATTAAAACCAGAACATTCAGGAACCACGAAGATTAATCTGTAGCCAAATCTAAACTGGTTTTGGAGATGTTTCAGTCTTCTGATCAGCTCATTGATGGATCCAAAGAGTTTTTTCTTTTAAATCAGTGCTTCCTATTCTACTCATCACATTTATATAGTTAATGGGGAGCTTTGTCATGTGAAGCCAAATGGGATTTTTAATGTTAAAGGTAATGTCTATACACCCAGGCACTATATTTTATACTGACAAGATAAGGTACATTCTTTGTAATATACAATTCAGGATCAGCCGTTTGTTCTTTACTGGAAACTTTGAAGGCTTGTTCCACTCAGAAGCAAGTGTTTTTCCATGTTCATTCACTGTAACATTTGAGTTTCACTTTGCACTGTCAGGGTGTTTATGCCATATTCAACTGCTGCTAAAATGACAAAACCTGCTTTTATTTTGGAGCCAGTAATGACATAATATGCATCTTTTATGTGTTTCAATGCTCATACATTGAAAACAGACTCTGGATTTTTCAATGCAATTTGACTTTTAAGTAGGGGGAAAAAAAAAAATCAAATATATTTCAGAGCAGGATATTTCTTGCATGATCATAACTGGACTGGATTCCAAAGTGTTTACTTGTGTGTTTCTAAATTTCTGATGATGCAAAAAAAACATTACAAGACACCAAAATAACACTAACATGTGCCCTTTAAATTATTTTTTTGTGCATTTGAAATGAATATTAACATGACATTTTTGAGATAAAGTGAATTTATTACAATTATGTACACTTCTGGCTGAAGTTCAGGGAGTTAGCAGGTTACAGAGATGATCAGTCACTGATACTACAAAGGCTAAAAAGCACAGGTTACCCCCCTTTTATAATAACCTTATCCCCCCCACAAAAAAATCATTTCAATTCTACACATCTAAAAAGAAAAAAACATTTGTTGCATACTGACATATTGCTGCTTATAATCACTCTATGCTTGTAAGATAAACATAGTGACCACATAATAAGTAAACGTAATCTGTCGGTGTGCACAGAAAAGCGTAGTGCCCCTCTACCTTTTCTGTTCCTATGAAGGCCTTGTGATGGGAGGTGGAAACGGCACGAGAGCTGATATCCCTTCTTCTCATTCATGGACTCTTCTTGTTAGCTGGAGACAGAGTGAGTAATTCAATAAGTCAAGTATTCATTTATTACTTTCCTTTTCAATCATGGGGCATTTTTTTTTTTTTTTACTTCCCCTATCCACCTCCACAGTGTGAGAAAAAAAAAAAAGTGATACAACTTCTGCAACTTCTATCTGTGGCGGCACTCGTTGTCTTACTGCAGCTTAATTACAAAATATTGGCGCCGTTTTCTGTAAAGATTACTCACTGTAGGAGGCCCTACATAATTTGGACCCGAGGGTTTGTCACGGAAAATAATACAATGCAACTGGGCTTTCAGTATTAGATTTCCGCTTTTAGCCTCCTTGACATTTCAAGCTGCATGAACTAATACATCTGTTATTTGTTGATCATTTGATTATTAACATACTTCACAAACCAAATCAGCTGCCCTGCTGGAGACACAGACACAGCTCAGCAGACAGTCTGGGTTTTCTCGCCTGCCACGCACAAACACACTCGCAGAGATACAAAATTTAGCCCTCAGTGAAAAAGGAAAGCGGGGGGAAAAACATTTATCTTCCCCTCCTTTGAGCGTATGAGCACTCTGACACCGGCATGGAACAAAGCCCGTCATCACATTCTAATCTCGAATTTCAGGGCTTTTATTTCACCCAAATGCCACCCTGCTGGCCTTGTGAATTATTGACAGACTGACACCAATGCGAAAGGACACATAAAAGAGGCTAAAAGCTCCGGCCCTGGAAGAGCTTGTCCTCTCCTATTGCCATCAACAGGGAGACAAACTCTGCTAATGCTTCTCTGGAACCTAATGGTAACTTTGATAGTGAATTACCAACATATGACTCCTGACCCACAGCTAGATATTCTCTGCAGTATTACCTCTTTGGTCTGTATAAAGCGCCTTAGTACAATCACAGGGATAGCGAGGCTAGACTGTGAATGATCTCATCAAATTAAAATTAAAAGCAGGAAATCGCACGTTGGTACTACTGCATACAGGCTTTTACAGAAATTGTGATTTGACTATTGCTCGTCATTTCTCACTTCTAAGAAACGTCACAGCGCGGTACTTGGCTTGGCATGCAGTCATTTAGTCTGCTTGATGAAAAGTAAATTGAGGTAAGCCGTTTGTCAACTAGACACTCCAATATTTGTCAGTTTTGCATCTTCTCACACCCACTCAGACTCTTCATTTTGCTCAAGATTAAGAAGGTTCAGAAATAAGAGGAAACAGACAGTGAGGGTGGGTTAAAAAAAAAAAAAAGAAGAAGAAGAGGAAGAGGATAAAAATGGGTGACACCGAGCAATAGTAGACAGAAACCAAGCCACCACCAGCAGTGATGAGAAGCTGTGTTTGGAGAGTGTTTTTGTGCTTTCTACTGTGGTTTAATCCACCTCGCTCTCATTGCTGGCACCCTCGGGCCGCCGCAGTTTGTCCACCTGTTCATTAATCTGTCCATCCCCACCTCGCCGATCTTCTGTCTGCATGTTTAGCCCCTCTTCTTCTTCCTCCTCCTCCTCCTCCTCCTCCTCCTCCCCTACATGGTGGCGTACATCTTCCACCTCCTCCTTCTGCTCCTCTTCCCCCTGAACCTCCATTCGAACCTGATCTTTCAGGTCCAAAGGCAGCCCTGCCCCGAGGCCCACTTTGCTGGTATCACCATTGATACCGTGGGCCCCATCAGGTCCTCCCAGTGCATCTTGGGGGCTGTGGTGTCCATCTTTAACAGGGGAGGAGTTGGTAGACTCATTACTGACGGGTGAGATGTCGCTGCTGCTGTTGGTGTGGTTGACAGACGGTGAGGCTGATGTCGGCTTCAGGGGAATCTGCCACGAGGGGATCTTGGGTATGGACGGACTGGAGGGAAACTGTTTCCTGTGGAACGACAGAAAAAAACTTAAGGATGGCCCAAACCACATCAAAATGCTCACTTTGTTATTAAAGAAGTGTGGAAAGAGGGTTTCCACACCAGGGTTATTGAGAAAAATTTATCAAAAATGGAAAGTACAAAAAAAAAAAAAATTTAATTAACTGGAAAAAAAAACTAAAAGTTAAAAAAGAATGCATGAAAAATAAAAGTGCATAATTTGCTAAAATAAAATACAGTTTCAGGTATAATCAGCTTAATTTTTATCCCCCTCCTCAGTGTTAATAGTTCATAACATATAAAAAGAAACTGACTTTGTAAAAATATGTAAATGTTACTAATCAGTGATAAATTGTAAATGTCAACCTCATTTTTCATCCTAGCATTGGCGCTATAAATGAACGCTATAAAAACATAACTAAATCCAACACTAAAGCTACATAAGAACTGAAGTAGAATTTGTTAGTTCCTCAAATTTCACCTAAAACTACTTACAAAAACTAAAGTGGAATAAAAGGCAAACTGACATAGTGCATAACAAAAACAAATGAAAATCTCAATTGTTTAAACTCTTTCAAAATGAAACCACTGCAAACAGAAGCTATATTGCTTTTTCATGTCCTCTCCACACTAACACAAATATTTTTCTAAACAGGTATTTCCCCCCCTTTTTTTTCAGAGGAAAAAAATCTGTTCACAAGACATCCACTTCACAAAATATGTCTACACACTGGAACACAAAACAACTACGAACTGGAATAAACTCAGACAAACCATTGTTTCTGGAGGACGTATACTACGGAAATTACAGACATAACACCATAGAATAAAAGTAGATAATATTGGATGTAGCAGATGCAGAAGCTTTAGTGTGTCACAAAGTTAACAGTAATTAAGCTACAAATTTATCCTAAGTTACTTTTAAAGTGTTGTTATGGGGTTCTAAGAATATTCTTTACATTATATAGATTTGATCACAACACCAGTTCATGGATCTGCTTCCCAAATGTGTCAGTTTTGACCATGATCTAGTGCAGGTAATCTGCTGATACATACACCTATATGACCTATATTTATGTATATTACACAGAGGACCTAAAAGCATGCAGAAATTATTTTGGGTGTATACCACAAGAATGGGGGAAGAAAGACAAATATCTAATTAATGTGTTGTGGTGTTGTGTAAAGTCTGGAGAAAATGAGCCCACAGTATACATGTAAATATAAAAGAATGTACAATGTGTATGTGAATATCTGTATGTGCCAAAGATGTACATGTCAATGGAAAATTATAAAAAGCAACAATAATTATTTTAAAAAATGCACAAATTATGATGTGACATCAGCATTTTATAATCTCTGTTATACCTTTGTCTTCACTTTGGAAATCTCTGTTTTAGAGACGTAGAATGTTGCATGGACAAGAGATGCAAAACAAGAGAAGAATGTTTGTTTTCCAAAATATCCATATTAATGTAAACAGGACATTAGTTTGGTATTAAAGTCCCCAAGAAACAGCTACTGGAGTGTCATTTCCTTTTGCCAGTCCACCTGTGGAGCAATGACCTACCCCTTAAGTCCTCTGCATGTAATATTAAAATACAAAACAGCATTTCATTAGATGAGAAACTAGTATTTTCCCTAAGTGAAACAGTCATTCTAGTGTTTTCCATCTTTAAAATGCACATAAAATGACTTTTTTGTCCTAATGATGTGTAGGCGACATACAGTGTAAGAGATCGATAAAACCACTAAACAATACAGTTTGATTTCATGAGGATTTTAAGTGAGAACATGTCCTCACTATTGGTTTACATTTTAGTATGCAGCCACACAAGAAGCGCTCTCAGTAATTCTCATAATTACAGCAGAGAAAATGTCTTTTCTCCCCAAACTGCCAGATGTTCTTCACACCTGGTAAACATAGACTTAGATTTTTTCTTTTTTTAATTACATCCACTGTTGCTTTTAAGATCAAAAAGATAATGTTAAATCGTAACAGGATCAGTACTTCTCAGTAGTTAAAAAAAAAAAAACAGTTTGCCAATGATTTGGATCATTTGAAAAAGAAGGGAGCAAGTCGTGAGACAGATGGTGACACAGAGCCTTTATTTTGTGATTTAAGCCTTTGCCAGAAAACTCATTGTACGAGTCAGGATGAAGTCAAGAAAGCAAATGACAAAGGGATTATTACTGATTAGGATGTATGAGGGGAACAAAACATGCTCAACTAGACAGTTCAGAGGCAATTTTCATCGTCGCCAGTTTTCTGATGTACACCCTTACTTCAGGCTTCATTATAGACACTGATACATAATCATGCATGCTAATGGGCCTGACTGAGCTGGGCTGCGTCTGAATAGATTGGGAACAGAGCGGAAAAGAATCAGGGACTGCTTGTGGCATACGGTCTGACTTTTAATAACAGCGGTGCCAAATGCCTACACCTGCCATTAACCCATGGCACGCAAGTACATTTATATTTTCACACAAACCGAATGAGAGCAGTATAAGACACGGTTTAGGGTCATGAACAATAGATGCTTACCGTCATGGGTCTTCTATTACATTTGTAATTGAAAGGCTTTATTCTTATCTTTATTTTTCTAATTCTGATAAAGGTCACTTACAACCAGGCCTGAATGATACAAAGAAAATCTGTGATGTGTTATAACACTGTTTAATACTGCAATGACGATATAATTTAGGATAAATTAAGTACAGTACTGTGCAAAAGGCCACCATTAAGTTTGTTGGTTTAGCAAGATTATAATGACCATACATATGCATTTCTCAGTCTCTGTATTAAAGGAGTGATATTTTGCTTTTTTAAATGGAATTATGCATTTTAAAACATTTCCCTGTGGTCTACATAAACTGTAAATGCTATGCTTGGGTCTGAATTCTTCATAATTCAACTCCACAGGTCCATCTTCAGCCCTATTTCTGAGTAATGACACGAAAAAGGTTGTTTTGAGTGCTGACCCTTTAAATGCACACGACCCCACCCCATTCTGGGTTGTTGATGGTGCTGCTCTGTCCCGTTCAGCCACTTGTGTTCGTAATACAACCAACAATTGAACATTTTAGGTAATCGGCTTGAAGTTTGGACATATTTTCAGTAGGGACTACAGCCATTGCTGCAAGACAAACAATTATGCCGTACTCGGAGAAATATTCATCGGAAGTCTCGACCTTATATGTGCAAATGTTGTCATGTAACTAGTTATAGACGTAACAACTTAAGAAGGAATTGAAACGGGTTGTAGAAATCCACTCGATTTTTTCCTGAATGAATATAAAAATAGCTTTGCAGCACCTGGAGGGTTCAATTTCCAACTTTATGAACTATTAGGGTCCATATATACAAATAAATGGACCAAAGACTAATAAAAATGGGTTTAGCAAAATATGACCCCTATAAGATCCAATCTGGACATATGGGAAGTATGTACAGCAGGAATACTAAAGTCTCAGGAAACCAGCCTTTGTTCTTGACATGTCTTTAACCCTTCTGTTCAGATAATGAGATTTACTGTATTAATTTTCTGATGTTTTACACCAGGTTTCATTCAACACATGTCAGATGTTTCTAATTGTTTATGCTGCTTCTTGTCATGGGGTTAGAGGTCACACAAAATAGTGACTTTAACCTTTACAAGCCAGTTCTGTTTGTTTTGTGTCTTATAAGGCCGTGCACATACAGTATTTCCTGTACTTTCTTGTTGCATCTGAAGAAAAGAGAATGAAAAATAAATATGTATGATTGTTTCAACCCTGCAAAAACAACACAGCTAAAGGTGGCCTGAGATTTTTGCATAGTACTGTATATACAACTGCAATATACAGTTAATGCAACATGCATTAAAAACAACAATATCAGAAAAAAATATGCATATCAAAGAAGCTATAAGGGATCATCTGCACAGAACAAAGAATAAATGATCTCCAAAGTATAAAGGGAAATTACAGGACGTTCTGCAAAGAAGCTTACTTTAATATACCACAAGGTTATTTAAGAAAACTTCCAGATACTCGTCCCAACCTATTTAGTTCTGACTTTTGTGTGTTTTAGAACTGTGCTCAAACATATGTCCTATATTTTCTTGTATCTTAATAAAGATGTATGCTCTCTACAACACAGCAAAACAACAAAAATATATATATAAATAAGTAAATGCGACTTCACTGCAGCCATTATCAAATTGTCAACCATTGATTTGAGGCTAGGCAATGGCTAACAGGGGATTCATCTGTTTTTTTCATGAACACGTGATTTATTGATTTGATATGAGCAAAACCGATAAAAAATGAGCAGAGTAATTTGACAGAACAAGGTGATAATAACAGGGCAGGTTGAATGTATTTAAGTGTAAGAAGAAAATGAAGTGTGACTAAAATCACATCTGGACATGAGGTGCATATTAACAGATGATTGTGGACTGGTCAACTACGTATCATGTTACCTGCGTTTTTTCCTGTGTATCATAATCAGATTGTTGAAATGGACTGAAACCAGGAACTCCAAAGTGCAGGGAAACATTACACAAACACAGAGACAGGCACACACACCTGCACTGTTTCATGTGACAGGGGTCTGGATAACTTTGTTACCTGCTGAGCAGTAAGCCCTTCAAAGAGACGATCTCAGCCTTCAGCTCTCCAACTGTTTGGCTGTCCAGGATGCGGCTGGTTGCAGACGATGCCTAAAGGAAAAAAAAAAACAAAACGGGGTAGGACTCACATCAACTGTCGCTGACACACACATACACACACGCACTGCACAGGTCACATGTAGGGTTGCAGCACATAGTCAACAGAAATCTTTCAACAGCTCCTCCACGTTCACTCCTCACAATATGAAGCGATAAAAAACGCTTTGTTTAAAATAAGGACATAAGGCTACAAGGTAAACAAATGGGGCAAATGCAAATGCTAAAAGCCACATGTTCTTGTGTAGTCATCACCATAACAACCTCACAACTACTAGTGGAGACAGAAAAGAGGACAAACAATCCCACTACAGTCAGCTTTATGGCTGTCCCTACTCAGAAAGTCCAGTGAGTGTGAATTGTACCATTTTTACATAATTTTCCATACTATCTAGACAAGATTAGGGCAGTGTCCTGTATTTTGGATAATGGCAGTCTTGAACAATGGACACATTCATGAAAGTAGACCATAGCTTAGCAATTTGTTTTGTTCTTTTTGTGTTTTATCAAGGCCAGTGTTATCACACAGGCTGTTGCAGCATGACATGCTACGGGGTATAATAGCAAAATATTTGAATGGCAAATTGCTGCAGAAATTCTGTCTCTGTGGCACTTCTTTTAAAGATAGGCAGGCCTTTGATGGAGACAGCTGTAAAATGCAGACTTTTTAACGAGGGTTGCGCTGTTGGGGGCCGACAGCAAGGGTATATCCCTGGAAACCCCCCCCCCATCCTCTGCTATGTATAAATCTATCCATGATAATCAATATGAACTCACATTGAGCTACATCAACCTGACAGTGGCAGAATAATGGTCAGAGAAACATTTTTTCCCCACAAAACTCCACCCAAGCTGTTTTCAGATTGGCCAGCCCGGTGTTGGAGCCGATTCCTGCACCAGTGCTTGCCCGTGAACGGCCTGCATTCATACCATTATGTGAGCCCATGACGCATCATCGACAGAGGGTGTTGCTTCACCACCCAAAAAATAAATAAATAAAAAAAAGGCAGATGTTGTATTGCAACTGTTTTGTTTCATCGGGAATATAATGAAGGCCTATGGAAGAGAAAACAGCAGTGTGCCACATTAATTTTAAAGACAATCTAAAAGCATTTTAATGTGAAACAGTTTTCTGCCTCAGCATGAACTCAACAGAAACTACCACCTGTATATAAGAAGTGGACGAAGCCACACTGACGTCTCCAGTTGGTGTAGTGGAAACCTCTTTTTGTTTGAAGCTGAGGGTTTGTGTTTTAGCAAAGGGTAAGGACCCCGGCTCAAAAATTAAGCCAATGCAGAAGTATCTTGAATTTGCAATACAGCTGATAACCCCTGGCATTGACCCCAAAAAGCCCTGAAGACTTACACTGAAGTACTCTCTAAAAATATCAAGTAATTTTTTCCAAGGACACATTCTGGTCTCATCAGATGTGGTGTCCCATCTTTTCCTTCATCAATTAGACCTACGTGTGAATAGAAGCTTTTGTGTTTACCATGTTGGGCTTTGATTGACAGATACGATCGTTCAATCACCTGTTGAGTCAGGTTTTATCTGTTTATTTAACAAAAGACCTCTTTTCCTGTTACACTGCTCAACTGTAGTTCTGGTCAATAGGTTCCCCTAATAAGACTATTAAATGACTGTTACACGGTGCTTGATGAAATTTACCATACCTTTAAGCTACCAATTAGCATTAGCTCACCTCTGACCTGTCTGACACCTGTAGTTCTGCCCCCTTTGTCCAAATATGGTAATTTTTGGCTTGAAAAAAAAAAAAAAAAAAAAAAAAAACCCTACATGGTGTCTGCCAAACTGTGAACTTGTGGTTTAAAAATGGGTAATGTCATGGCTCCTCCGCACACTAATTATATACACTTTATGGCTTTGGCTATTGCTAAATTCTAGTGTGATGACAGGAATATGATGAAATCCATTAAACATTTGTGCAACAAAATCATTTGACTGTCTTATTACAAGTACAGCTGAGCGGTCCGTCAGGAAAAAATATATTTAAACAGTTTTATTCAAACAAGCTGACAAAAAAAAAAAAAAACAACATGGTAGAAAACAAAGCCTTCTTTTAGCTTTAAAACATTATTAACATGGCAAGAATTTAATGATGGACCACCACTCGACCTATTATAAGGTCCATATACATAAATGAGACCAGAATGACACCATAAAAAATATTAAGTATATAGGAGCCAGGTCTTTTTGATCCATCACCTCCAGACTGTCTGTAGTATTACACTTTCAGAAACCTGCTGAAAACTGTTGTTTCTACAATTGCCCTTTGGCAGAAAAACCAGTTTGCAGCAAGTCAAAAAGAAAGAACATTATAAAAGTCCTGAGGGATCCGGTAGATAAATCTGACAAGCAAAAGACGATTAATAAGACAGAAGATAATTGTGTCCAAAATCACTCCTTTGTTCACTTAATAACTGCTCTCTACTCTCTACTGAGAGCTAAATTGACACTTCATCATTCTCATCACCTTTTTTGCAGTGACAGGTGAATGACAGGTGCACAGTCACTTGACAAAGTGTAGTGGGACCTCTTTTTGTTCAACTGTTGATCATTAGTGTCACGCTCAGAATACAGGCACTTATTTAGACAGCAGCAATGTTTTTTTTCTTAAATGTATTTTACCTGTTAGGAGGCAGCTTCTCTTTATATCAGCTGTTTATAGCTAATGAAGAAATGCATGAGGTACTGTCTGGAATAAAGGGTCTTAAGCCAAAACGACTGAATGTATGAATGTACGTATGAATATGTAATAGCTCCTACACTTCCAACACTAGGTTTTAATCTGCTCCTGAGTAGGAAAAAAAACAAACCATAAGCAAGAAGAGGGAGACAGACTGATGAGACCAGAGGGAGGAGAGGGAAAAGACAAGGGAAAAAGTGGGATAAAAGAAAACTAAAAACTGTAATTAAGACTCTCCTGACTCACCAGAGGAAGCTTGTTAGGAAGCGTGGACCCCCTATCGAGGGTAGAGGGATAACTTGGACTCTTTCGCTTGTAATTAAATCTAAGAGAAATTAATTGAATCACATCTGAAAGGGATCAGACTCATTTACAGTGGAAAGAGGGAGGCAGAGGAGGAGAAGTGAAGGAGGACAGAAAAGGAGGCGAGGGGGGAAGGAGGTTTTTTGGCTCTTATCGGCTTCTAAACCTCTCTGATAAGGAGCAGCGTTTTAGAGGTGGTGCACTGGAGGCCTGCTGAAGACACTCTTATTACAGCCGTCACCTCATTAGAACCATCTTAATCCCTCGCCTCCCTAAGGCACCCGTATAATAAGGGTGGATTCTGCTTCTCTCTCATTTTACGTTGAAAAAAATTAATTGCTCCATGGGCTGGGCTAAAAGATTTCTAAGGGACAGAATCAGCCCAAGAAAAAAGCAGATTTCTCCAAATAACTGGGCTGTAATGAGATTTCTATATGATTATGTCACTGAAATGAGAAAAAAGGCTTTAAAACCGGATTGCTAACCCGAGACTACATACATAATGTGTATTATCTATGGAGCAACAGCATATAATAACTCACATCAAGGCCTGTCACACAACACTACCTCTGACATATGTCTTATTAAGTCTCAGGAAACCTAATTAAATGTTGGACCAGTGCTGAATTTCAGCTTTGAAATGCATTATGGTGGTGTGTATACACACACACATTGTGTAAGATCCTTGTGTTAAGTGCACTGGTGCTTTCTACGATGTCGGGTTGAGGCTGAGTAGTGGGGTATCAGTGACTGGACTGAGTGAAAGTACGCCGACTTTAAAAGCTCCACCTCAAGTGCTGACACACGTCCAACAGACCGCACTGGTGTGGAAGTTTGGATGTTTTAACAAACTGCTGATCAAAATATTTAACCTGTGCAGTGACTTAGCTGCTGTTGAACAAAAGCTCTGAGGTACTGCTGAGCTGGCTGTGGTTTGACTTGTCAGTTCACAATTTGACCTCGATACCGTTGTGTTTGGACTGTCAGCACAAGACTCTTACCTGATCTGTAAGATAACAGTAATTTTAGTTTTGTAGCACTCAGACTTTACCTCCTGGAGTATATGAGATATTCCGTGTGAATCCAGTTTCTAACAGGATATATTGAAGTGATGCATGTTGTATGCACATTAAGACTTCTTTATGAGTGAATATATTTATATTTAAATTTAATACACATAAAAATGTTTCTCCTGAAATGTTGGTCCTCTATAATTTTTGTCTCTATTCTGTGTTTTCAATGTATCCTTTAAAAAGTTTATTTCCATGTGCATTTTGATGATAGATTTTCACAGATTTTAACTTTTAATGTTTTCTTACCACTAACTCATTTAGATGACTTGACTAAATAAGAAAATACATGAAATGTATCATACATATATATGTATATATGCCAATAAAATCATTTCACAGGGTGATTTGAGGCGACTAAAGGAGTTTTGAGAGTTTCTCCCTTCTAAGCTTGACTTCTTACATTCTTTTTGGAGTGCAGGTGGAAGAGCTCTACGTGGCCTTAACAGAGGAGAGCCTAAGAGTCTACTTGGCACTCCGGATCGCAAAAAGCATCATGCATGAACAAACAAATAAATGATCCAACCATCCGAAACCAAAAAGTACACAGAGATCATCACCTGTTACATATACTATACATGGCACCCATTAAATATCACCTGTGAGTGACACCACTGGCTCGGTGTGTTTTAACTGTGTAAATACTGAATACAGTAAACACTTCCTCCACTACTTTGAAAACCTTGTAACTAATACGTCTCGGGTGAATGTCTGGGTGTGATGGGAGTTGGCCTCTTTCTGCTGGTTAACTAAGTGCTCCAAGAAAAAAGAAAAAAAGAAAAAAAAAAAGATATGTATACATATTACAAGCGCAGGAAAAAAAAAAGACTATCAACTGCAGCAGCACCCAAGGACGGCAACGCATCTGGCTAAATGAAGATAAATGCCTGTGGACCATTAGCAACAAGATAAGATCTTTAACAAGCCTTGTTTAAGAGTGTCTGAAGGCAAATTAATTCACAGTTACTCCGCCGGCAGACAGTGTGTTTTCGTGTAACAC